>NW_026126611.1:5747500-5840000 GCF_943737965.1 Phodopus roborovskii
CTCCATGTTCAAGCACCGAAAGAAAGAGTCCAACTAGAGTAAAGGTCATACTCAGCTATATAGCAAGTCTGAGGTCAGCCTGGGCTCTGAGAAGATGAACAATCTCCTCTTTCTCTCTCTCTCGCTCTGTGTGTGTGTGTATGTGTGTGTTGCCTCTCTCTCTTCCTTCCCACACATGCTCACATAGATGAAAAGGACCATGACATCTAAAGCTACTTTCCCCAGTCATGTGACAACACAGAGAAATGATTTTCCTCTACAGACGGGGACTTGCTCAGGCAGCTAGAATCTTGAAGCTCAGCTTTTGAGAAAAAGATATAGAATTTAAAAATATGTAACTTTCACTCCTCTGGACCTACCATCTGCTCTGAGTCCTGAAATACAGCTTAGAGAAACGTCCTAACAACGATATGGAAATTGGGGCAGACAGATGCACTTTCCACTTAGAAATAAAAGGAAAAGACAGCCTCATTCTGGAAGGGAGACTTGCCCCCATTGCTAGGTTTGAAGCCACACTGAGTAGTCACACTCGATGACAGGTGGCTGTGTAGACAGAAAATGCTTTCTTTCCACACTTCAGAAGTTTGCTTTCTAGACAGCGAATCTTAAGAGTTAGCCGGGAAGATCATTTCTTTTCCCCAAGTTCATTCTCAGACCATAAAAAGAAAGGTTTTCAGAGAAGTGATTTTTTTCAGAGTTGACCTTTCCAAAAGGCTTGTCGGCATTCTAGCCAGGGGCCGAGGTGATGTCAAGCCCAGCTGAGGAGAGAGGCATAGGAAAGCTTTCCTAAAGCTAATTTCACAGTCTGTCCCAGGAGTCAAGGCCAAAAGCCCTTTAAATTGGAAGGCATGCTTGCGGAGGGAGGAGCTTCTGTTCATACATGGAATTCATTTGGGGAATCTGAAGCTTCTTCTGGTCCATCAGTCACAGCAGACTTGTGGCTGTAAAAGCACTTAGAAGACCACAGTTTGATTCCCAGAAGCGACATGGAAGATCTAAGTGTGGCAGCGAGTGTTTAAAATCCCAGAGCTAGGGAAGTGGAGATCAGGGGCCCTGGGGCCCACGGGCCAAGCAGCCTTGCCTACTTAGCAAACTGCGGGCCGGAGGGAGACCCTGTCCCAAGAAACAAAGTAGACGGTGCTGAGCAAGGACACCCATGCTGACCGCTGGTCTGCACGTGGCTGTGAACACCCACACCAACACCAGCACCTGCACACACACAGAGCGAGGGAGGAGAGGGAGGGAGGCAGGAAGGAGAGAGGGAGAGAGAATTTCGATGCACACCCTTGTGTTTTCATGCTCTAATGGAAACTGTGTACCTCTGAGGAAAGCAATTATGTTTCTTTTCCTTCTGTTCCTTTCCCCGGTTTAGTGGCCAGCAATAAATCAGTATTAAATAGATACTGATGGATGGCTATTATTCAGCTTCTACAGCTCTCTTTAAAAAAAAAAAAAGATCTATTTTTATGTGTGTGTGTGCCTGCCTGCCTGCCTGTCTGTCCGTCTGTCTGTCTGTGGAGGCTGGAAGAGGGCATCAGATACCTCGGAGCTGGAGTTACAGGTGATAGGGATTGCCTAATATGGCTGCTGGGAACTGAGCCTGCATCCTTTGGAAGAGCAGCCGGTACTCTTAACCACTGATCTGTCTCTCTGACCCCAGCTCTTAAGATACGCTAACTCTGTAGTGGGCTATTTGTGTTCCTTGGCATTCATAATTACTTGGAAGCTTGGAATGTGATCATATTTGGAAATTGAGACCAAGAGGGCCAGTGTCACATGAAGACAGAGGCAAAGATTGGAGACACACCAAGAAATGATGAGGGTGACCAGAGAGAGGCTACAGATGCTGGTAGCTTAGCCACTCTGGGAGGATGGGAGGAACCGCCCTGTGCGGCGCTGGTGGAGATTCATTACTGCAGTCCTGGCGGTCAGATGCACTTGAATAAAAGGAAAAAAAACCTGAGTTTCTCCTTTTAGTCAGCCATGGCAGCAGGATGGAGTTGCCCATCATTTACCTTTCCTGTCCTGAGGACTGGCATTTCTGTAGTTTTTCCCCAAGTAGGGTCTAACTCCTGCTTTGGGAATTCATGAACTGATGTCTAATGTTAATGACGTCCTCCTGTGCATGTCTGTTCCGAGCTCTTCAATATTAGCAGTGTCTTCCCCGACCATGGGCGTTCTGAAAGACAGACTGCTTCCTCTGTAGGCAGAGGGACTGTGGAGAACCCGTCATCCTGCAAGGCCTTCATTGTGCACCCAGAATACAGAAATGCCGCCTGGCCTGTGCTCCAACTCACACCTTGCCGGGAAGTTCCAGTGGCTTCCTCTTTCTAGCTGCAGCTGTATTCTCTGGACTGTCGACTGAGCATCTGGAACCTTTTGCAATCCTGTCTTCCTCCTCCTTCTGACCCCCACCCACCCACAGGCCCTCAAGCACCAGAATATTGATCTGTGAGAGGAGCCGGCCTCCTCCATCCCTGACAGACTTCCCCAGCTGCAAGCAAGGCTGTGGTATCTCTCCCTCCTGCCATGTCCCGAGCTGCTACAGGCGCTTCTCACAGTCCCTTCTCCGGGAGCTGACAGGCAGCACCAACCTCCTGCCCTGTCCTATGGGGACAGCCTGACCGTCCTCTGGCTTCCTCATACAGTTTCCAGCAATAACAAACAAGACTAAGTTCCTGAACTCACAAAACTTTTCACGGTCTTGGAAAATCATAGGAAGAAACAGCTGTTAGGAGCTGACTCCTCCCTTGGGCCTATTCAATACTTCTCTCTCGCCTCTCCTCCCCCCCTTCCTCTCCCCACACACGTGTCAATTCTATTAATTGACCACGTCGTCCTTCTGCCCCTAACCTGGGGTACAGCTTGTTGTCTACACTGTGGTAGATGTGGGAAATACGCTAAACAATATCAGCCGCATCACATCATCACCATGACCTTGATCTAGCATAATCCCCTTTCTCATCAATACACAAAGCCAGCGTTTCAGTACAGAGAGGTATCTGTGTAAAGTTCTCCTCAATGTTCTCATTCATGAAACAGAAAATGGACGACATTGCCCAAGCTTGGCGGCAAGCCTTTGAGGGAACGGCAGAGTTCATAAATACAGGTGACCCCTGCCTGCTCTGCTGTACGTAACCATTACATTTTTGTCAAGTTCTTTGGGAACTGCCAGCTAAATGTGAAGGAGGGCTAACCTTCTGGTAAGAATGCAGTGACCAGGCATGCCACCCCAGCTACTATATTGCTTGCTGCAAAGGGAAGGCGCCGTCCGAGACGCTCAATGGTCAGAAGGATCAAGAGAGCTCCGGGCAGCTCCACAAGCCCCGAGATGAAGAAGTCTAGGTAGAGGTTGCCGCCGACAATCCCCAGGCGCATGACAAGTCCTTGATAGACCACAGCACTTGTGAACCTGCAAGACATCGGGAGACACCAGGGGAGCAAAGTAAGAGAGAGCGGGTCCCGTGGACGGAAGGAAATGATGCACTTGACACCGGCTTCCAAGGCCAGCCCGGGTCAACTCACCAAGCAAACATAAGAATCAGTGTGCATTTCCTCATTTGGGGAGTCCTCACGAGGTCTAAAAAGGATGGGTTGCTAACTTCTTCGTCTGTAACGGTGATCTAGACAAGAAAGGAAGATTTCAGTAGCATTGTAGGGCAAAATACACCAGCACCCGCATAGTGTAAACTTGTTGCTAACTGTACAAAATTAAAATGATGTCCCTGAACTTCTGGGCCTTTCACAATTGCCTCTTTAAACCTGGGCACAGAGGGGATTTTCTTCCAGCGTTTTCAATAGGCCACACCCACAGAGACAACGGTTAACTCAGGTCAACATCTGAGGATAAACTCAAGACTGATGTTACATAGCTTAGATCACATTCCGTCTACATCGCTAAGTACCTTTCAGCACCCCAGCTGATACACAACACCCGATCCCTAGAAAACCTTCTAAGCACAAGGGTATTATAGTACTATGCTGTTTAACTCTTAGCGTGGCATAACCCAGAAGCGCCTGAAAGGGGCGTCTTAGTGAGGAAATTTCTAGATCATGCTAGGCTTTAGACTCACCAGTGGGGGACTGTGTCGATGGTTAATCGAGGTGGGAAGATTAACCCTGAAGGTTGGTGGTGCTGTTTCGTGGGGCTATGTAAGAGGACAGAAAGGAAGGCCAGAACCAAGCAAGGATGCATAGTCTATCTTGTCTTGACTGTGCATATGACGCGAGGTTCTGCCCTGGCTTCCCCTGACTGATGGACTGGAATTGTGAGCCAGACAAATTTGTTCCTCTCTAAGTGGTGTGTGTGTTGGGGCATTATCAAAGCATCAGAAATGAAACCAGAACAGGCCATTTGCTGACCCGAGAGTTGCAGGGTTAATGCTGGAGGAACTTGCAAAGACCAACTTTGACTACCATCAGAGAAGAAACAGTTGAGAATCTGGGCGCTGAAGTCCAGCTCTGTATTTTAACTGCTATCTATACTCTGCATTATAGTATACCTTTATTTCATTGATTAAAAGTGTAGTTTGATAATCTCATTCATAGTTCTCACAAGTTAGTGGGACCATGGAGACTTTTTTTCCCCTGAATATCCACCTTTAAAAACATGATTAAAAGTGTAGTTTGATAATCTCATTCATAGTTCTCACAAGTTAGTGGGACCATGGTGACTTTTTTTCCCCTGAATATCCACCTTTAAAAACCAGCTAAGTCTTTATCCTGTCAGTGTGAGAACATGAACTCCACTCCTCAGAACCCACACAAAAAGCTGGGCGTGGTACTGCGTGCTGGTGAGTCTGGTGTTGGGAGGCCCATGCCTGAGTTCCACATCAATCAAAGACCCTCTTTCAAAACAAATAAGGTGAATGGCTCCTAAGGAATAACACCCAGGGTTAACTTTTGGATTCCAGAAACATGTGCTTACATATTCACATACACATACAAGAATAAAAATAAAAAACCTTATTTTATAACAAGAAATAGTATTTCAAAGTGATGGGTTTAAAATTAAATATCAGTGTACCCGATGGTTTCTTATCAGATCCCTTCCCCTGTGTACGCATACATGCTCATGTATGCAGACACACACACACACACACACACACACACACAGTCAATTCATGCTCAGTGGAGCTGTCTTTGCTTCTGGTTATAGGCAAGGCCTGATTACCGCATGGTAATACTATCCTCTGACTGTCCCATTTGAGCCAATGAGAGATGGGCATGTTACTCAACCTGGGTCAATGAGAAACATGAGTCTTAATTTGAGCCAATTAGAAATGGGCATATGTCCTAATCTGAGCCAATGAGAAAATGAGCTCACAGCCCAGTTTGAGCCAATGGACAAAACATTCTAGAAAAAGTCCTTTACTTCCCTTGATTCAGAGATACCCAAAGGAATCCTCTCTCTCTCTCTCTCTCCCTCTCCCTCTCTCTCTCTCTCTCTCTCTCTCTCTCTCTCTCTCTCTCTCTCTCTCTCTCTCTCATACACCTCAAAAACTTAATGACAAAATAGTGGGCTCAACTAGACTTTGGCTGACACCAATCATACACAGGGAGCCAGGCTGAGATTGCTGGCTCAGGGTGGACACGGGGGTATGTAGGTTTAATGAGTTTCCCAGACCCTGGCTAGGACACCTCTGAACGCTGCTGGGTCTAGAATTCCAGATACACAAGTCAGTGAGTATCTTTATTGTCCCAGTGCATTGAAATTGGCTTTCTGTTACTTGAAGCCAAAAGCAGAACTATCTGAAGATTTCAACCCAGAACGATTTCTTGCTTTGACCACTGAATATTTTAGGCAATATAATTTTATTGTTAAAATAACTGCTTCCATGTTCTAATTCACTGCTATTCCAATTCACTGCAAATATATTTGATTCAGTGTAAAATTCTTCCGCTTTGGGACAAAGCAGTGACTTAACTCTGCTTTTCAGAAGCCCAGGTTTACAGTGTAGCCCTATAACCACCTGTCCAGCAGTTATGAACCTCTGGTAACAAGGGGAAGTAATCGGAACCACAACATGGTTCTTCCCTGCGCAGTGAATGAAGGGATTAATAGCACTGTCAGGCAAGTAAGCATTTTGTTACGGTGCAGAGCGAACCCAGCTGGTCTTTGATTTATTAGCATCATCTACAGTGACGCAGATATTCTGAAAGATGACCCACTTTCTGGATGTCCAAAGACCTCGAGAGACTAAGCCGTATCTTGGACGGAGAGTATCCAGTCGAGCCCTGCCAACCCATGCACGTGGTGTCTGGGCTACTGCTCTTTTACATAACATCTCGCTATGCAGCTGTTGTTTCTTTTCTGTAGCCGAAAAGGGTACCGGACTTTTGCCTAGTCTGAATCAGACACAAAAGACCTGAAATGCCATTTTAGATGGTTACACGTTTTTAAAAAATGCATTTTTTAATAAGGTGTGGGTCTCTATACAATAAAACCCAACAACTTAAAATAGAGCCCTCTAGGAGTTCTGACGTATCTATACACATCTAACAATTACTGTGCCTACATGCCCGTGACTACCAGGTTCTTTCACGATGTCCCCAAATCCTGCCCACTCTGGGTAAGGGGAGCCCTCGTCCGCTCCCTGTTGGAACAGCTTTTCTGTCTTTAGAACTTCAATAGAGGTAGACTCTAGAATGACTCCTTCTTGGTTGTCACACCTCCATTTGTTCCAAGTGGGATGAACCCTGGTTTGTGGCAAAAGGGCACAATATTTGTCCGTTTAGAGGCTAGGTTCCTAGCCATGCTCTCGGCAAAAAAGGCATCGCCCAAGGTTCAGCTATGGATGCTGCTGGCCTCCTTGCTTCTCAACAAGCTAACCATCCTTCCAGCTGTCTTATCATTCTGCCAAGGCCGCATAGTCCCTCAGCAGGGAGGCATGCTGTGTTAAAAGGCTACTCTGACCAACCCAGTAGCCTTTATAATTCTTCCTGGCACTTTTCTGATATATTTCTTCAGGTGAACTTTTAATTTAAATTGCCAAGAAAGATGAAGGCTTTGTAAACAACCATGTTATAAAAAAAATGATGCCAAGGACTCCCCAAATGGAAGGCCAGTTTTGGGTCAGAAAACAACACCCAGATGGATTCCAGAAGTGATGTGATGTTTAGTTCACAATATATGTTTTTTTTTTTTTTTTTTTCACTCAACATGTTACTGAAACACCATGAGCTTGGTTTTCTCTTCGGTAGTACAAGGATGCTAATACTCCATGATTTTAAAGATTCAGTTAGACACCATGTACATGTAGACCACATGCATGTGTAAGCTGGATACTATTAACGTTAGGGCCATTTTTTTTTTTTTAAGCAACATTTACTTGTAGGGAATAATTCGTTCACCACTTACTCTGTCTGTGTTACAAAACAGAGATCCTCCAAAATGTACAGAGACACAAAGCCCTTCCCATCATGAACCGCCACCATTCATTTTTAAAACTTGCATTTCTATGCACTATTTTGAATATAACAACTACATTTCATATGACACCCCAGGCTAAAAAAAAAAAAAAAAAAAAAAAAAAAAAGTGGGTGCGATTGTTCTAAAATGCACACACAAGCTACTGTGTTCAACAGACTTGGTACATGGAATTCATCAACAGCCCACCATACCCAGGGCTCACTAAGTACATCCTGTCCCGGGCCTCAGATCTCCGTCTGTATTTCAGGTTCTTTGGGGAACTAGCAGAAGAAACTGAGTCAATGAATAATCCCAGGTCATCTGCTGACTCCTAAACCTTGGCTCCTCCCAAAGCTCTGGGTTTAGAAGAGGCGATGGTTCCCGCAGGCTCAGGAGAGAATAACGCCTCTTACATTGCAGGATCTACCCCAGGCAGGAGGAGGGCACAGGGCTGGTGGCTGCATGTGCAGTCTTGTAAATCCATTTGGTAGTTCTCAGTATGTGATTTACAGCTAAGATGGCCACGAGCTCTCCACCATCATGATGTATTCAGTAATGATGTCATCATAAGTGGACTACAGGCTCCACCCTCCAGAAGCTTCTAGTCTCTAAGTCGATGTGAATCAATGAGTGCTCAAAGGTTTGAGGTGTACTTACTTGAGCAGTCAGGAACCAGGGTACCCAGAGGAAGAGAGCTTTGTGGTGCTGGAATGGCAGCCAGTGACTGCTGAAGGTTCCCAGGGCCTTTTAACCACTACCTAGTGGATAACCCCACTACGCAGACAAAGGCCAGCTCTAGAAGCACCAAAGGTTCTGGTATCTGACATGAAAGAGCTTCAGTTCATTTTTGGGCAGAAGAACACCGCCTGCTCTCCACAGAAAGCACTGTGCCGAGCTATACGCAGTCCACACTGCCTGCTCTCCAGGAAGAGAGGGGTGTGCCGAGCTACCTGCTGTCTACACCACACGCTCTCCACGAAGCAGAGTTGCCAAGCTACCTGAAGCACTTTGAAAAACTTACCAAAAAAAAATCTATTAAACTATAAAACGAGGACAAATAAAACATTTACTATATAAGAGCTCATAAAGGAATGCCTGTATTGACCCTTACATCCAAGGCTCAAGAAACATCAAGAAGGAAGGGGAGGGAGGTGTAGGAGGCAGAGGTTCAGGACACCTGTTGAAGAGGTGTCTTCCAAATGTGACAGGGAAGCCACACCCATGAAATCTCAGCAGTATGGCTGCCTACACAAGACCTGAGAAATGACAACCACAGTTGACATGCCAACCTGGCTGGGGAAGTCTCACAAAACACCACCACTAGAAGAAGAGCTGTACAGGGAAGGGGAATGAGTCTGCCCCAGCGATGGCCCCTGGTAGGCTAACCAATCCCAAGCAGTCAGCTCGAAGTCCTCATAGGGAATGAGTCTGCCCCAGCGATGGCCCCTGGTAGGCTAACCAATCCCAAGCAGTCAGCTCGAAGTCCTCATAGGGAATGAGTCTGCCCCAGCGATGGCCCCTGGTAGGCTAACCAATCCCAAGTCCACATATACACAAACAACTCTAGAGAAGGGTTTCGGAAGTAGTGAGAGGTGGTAGGTGATACACATACTCTGCTTATATCTTTTTAAAAAACTCAACAACAAAGAAATATCCGTGTCAAGACGTTTAGGAATGACCAGTGCTTATCAAAATTAAGGATGAACCGAAGTCTCCAGGACTGTGGCTGCATAATAAAAGTAATATAAGAGCCACATAGGTGAACTGACATTGCCCCATGGCTATGACACAAGTGGTAAAAATAATAGGTGTAATTAATCACGCTGATATGCTTTACTGACCCTCTCTTATTCAAACATTATCATTTCCACATGCTATTTCCATATGAACTCATCCATGAGGTATTTGCACTGCTCTGGAACAACCCTTGGCAATTCATTTTGTAGTTTTCTGTTGCAGTAAATCTCAGTATGGACCAGTTGAATTTTACCCTGCACGCATAGGTACTGAGACCCTAATCCTGGGGATCTTCCAAGGTCCTCTGAGATCTACTCTGAGAGCTCTTCGGCCCTGGAGGAGGCCCCGTCTCTGCCTGTGTGACTTGGACTCTGTACAATGCCACAGTACCACCCAGCTGAGGCCTCCTAAGAACTGGCACAGCCTCAGCAGAGGCCCAGAGCTGCAGCTACGAGTCACGTGGATGTATTTCTTCATTTCTTAGAGACAAAGCTGGAGACGTTCTTATTTTTATGCTTTACTAGGTGCATTAATGTAAGAAATGTCTTCCAAGAAACAAAAAGACTCTCTTTTAAAACTAGCAAGCACCCAGAAGATGCAGGATGTGTGGGAAACACAGGGGTTTGATGTCAGGGGACTGAACTTGCCAGGAGCACCCATAGATGCCCACAGTCACACCCCATTCCCTAGGAATTTTTTACTATGACGGTATTCACCTTCACCTGAAGAAATACACAATTTATGTTAACCACCAATTCATCATACAGACCAGGCATGGAAGCAAATGGCTTGTGAACCTAAAGAGTAGCATATAGGGACCTGGGCTACTGGTCCAGCCATGTGACCCTTCTGGAGACCTTGGGCTGAGTTTACCGCTGCCAGGACACAGGCGTGTGAACAAAAATGTTACAACCACTCACCCTGGGGTGCCTCTTTGCCTACTCGCCATGGCTGTTTCGCCATGGTGACAAAGATTTGCCATTACATGAATAATTTCTCTAACTAGGAAAAAATAAAAAAGCCCTCGGTTCTGGCCAGTTTCTTAAGAAAATCTTTTTTCTGGCAAAGGTCTCTGAAGAGTTTCTCTATTCAGACCCTTGAAAGGGGCAAGTTTACCGAGAGAAAAGGAAGGCTTTCAGTATCCCTTCCTACGCATGTGTTAAATTGTATGTTCCTCCTTCTACTAACCCTGAACTCAAATGGAAAACACACAACGCAGTCCGTATTAACTCAGTCCTGGTTCTGAACCAAGTATCCTAGCAGGCCCTGTCCACGACTGGTGCCCACACACTGCTGTGACAAACAATTCAGCAACTTATCCCAGGAATCTTGAAGTCAATTCTCTCTCGGAGAAGAGAAGGTTTTATCGCAGAAGAATCGGGTCCCTGACACGTCGCTTGCTACGCTCCTGGTGGACCCCTGTGAGACTAGGTTTTGGTGAGCTTGCCCCTGCTGTGTCTGGGTGGCAGAGGCTGCCTTCCTGCCCCAGGGTTCCTGCTAGCTCTGTGGATTTCACCGCTCACCCTGACACGCATCTTGGAAGAGTTCATGAAGAAAGGCAGCTGGCCTTGTGGGTCAGGGAGTAGGAAAACTGTGCTGTCCTGGTAACTGCAGCTTTGGGGTTGTGAGCCTCCACGAAGCACACACCAGAGACAAGGGAGCCCGGTGCTGTGGAGACTGGAGACTGCTCCTCCCTCACCTCCACTGGGGAGGGCATTCACAGAGAGGCACCATCTCCCATTGCCTCGCAGCGGGAAGCACAGCCATCTGGATCGCAGAAATGGATTTTGCAGAAAACACGAGGCTGGCCAAATGGCACAGGGACGAGACACTTGAGAGAGTCGACTGTCTTTCTCTCTATCACAGTGTGAGTATGAATACTCAAAGACAGGATTAGAGTGTTCAAGACCAGAAAAAGGAAAGGCAAACACACCTCTCTATCCCATTAGGCAGAGACCCAGAATTAAAAACAAAACAAAACAAAACAAAACAAAAATCAAATTAGGAACTTTTGCGATTACCAGAAGAAAAAAAAAAAAAAAAAAAAAAAAGCAACCAAACTGAACAAAATAAAGACACCCCATGGCCTTCATTTTGTTTTATAATTTAGTTTGCTGTTTGAACCAGAAGGGCTGGGTTGGGCCGGAAGCAGGCAGAAACATCTCTCTGCATAGAGAATAGAAGGGACTCTTGCCCCTGAAGGACAAAGCCAAGGTCGACTACTGAGGAGGGGACAAAGGGCGACCCCTGACTCCCAGATTACATAACTAATGAATAACTAATGAATGGCCACCAAGTGTGCTGTCACCATGTGAAGCCTGGAACTCAACCCACACAGCTGCCAGTGAGCTCAGCCAGGCTCTGAGAGCAGAGCAAGCAAGAAGGGAAAAAGCTTCATGGCCTGGTTCTTCCAAGTGAAAACTGCTCTGTATGGCCAGAACTCCTGGGAGAGGGAGTGTCTGGAGTATTGTCAATGAAAAGGGCCTGGAACAGGGATGGAGGTTTCAAAACCCCACATCAGGCCGAGTCTCCTCTCTCCGCCCACGGCCTGTGGATCAGGGTGTAAGCGCTCAGCTACTGCTCCAGCACCTGCCTGTTTGTTTCCTGCCGTGATGGCAACGGAGCCCCCAGTTAAATTCTTTTTGTGAGAGTGAGTTGGTCACGGTGTCTCTTCGCAGCAATAGAACAGAACCCAAGAGGCACTCAGCAGCAGTCCTCTCTAGAAAGGGCAGATGTGGGGTGGGGAGGCAGCCCAGGTAAAGAGGGCCTGAGTGAGCGACATCCCCAGGACCCATGTAAAAAGCCAGGCATGGTGGCACACGCTTGTAACCCCACCCATCACCTGGTAGGAGGGAGCAAGGGGACCCCCGGGGGCTTGCTGGCCACAAGTCTCAGGAGCAAACTCTAGCCAATGAGAAACTCTGTTCCAGGTAGGGAGTCAGGGGAACCAAAAGACAAAACAACAACAAGAACAACAAAAACAAACAAACAAAAATCCAACCAGCCAAACAAACAAACAAAAAACCCAACACCAACAAAACCAAGATGGTCCCGCTCCGGAAGCATGATACCCAAGGTGGATCTCTGTCCTCCTTGACTATGATCAAACACACATGATCAAGGACCCACACATGTATGTGAATGACTCTCCCACGGTTTTCTAAGACCTTCTTAGGGTCCAGTCCTGGGCAAGAGGGGACCTTACTATGGTGCATTACCAGTCCTGGGCTCTGCTAACACAACCACACTTGAGCAAAGCATCCGCCAAAGTCGGGGTGGGTAGGTTGGGATGGGTGCTACAATCATACACATAAAGCTCCTTGAATGGTAATGCCTTCTGTCCACACTCTCCTGGGTCCTTTTCAGACATGCGACAGGATCCAGGTACTCCCGAATGGAAAGGGAGTTTGAGTTCTAGAGAGGGCCCTTGCTACATGACTGCTGGTGCACAATAATGCCGCTCCTTGATGAGGTATCCTGGAAGCCTGGCTGGCTCCTTCAGGCTGGCCCATGCTATTTTCATTTCTAATTCAGTAGAAGCTACAGGATGCTCTGGGCTATCCTCACCTTGTCCAATGTTCTGGAGGCTGTTGGGTAGAATTTCTTTGAGTGAAAGAAAGTTATTGCTCATCAAGCTTGGGCAAGGAGAGTGGGCATCCTGTCTTACTCTGGACATCACAGCTGATCAGTCTTCATGGCTATTTCTTAATGATTCCAGTTAGTCAACTTTCCTGCCCTATGCAGAAGTGTCTTAAAAAGTTAAAGATGTGGGAAACTCAAGAAATCCATATAAATACTGTAAAATTCTGTAAAGTATTCACAGGGTTCAGTCCGTTCTCTACAACTTGAAGTGTGTTAAGCTAATCCGAGGCTAAAAGGCCTGTTTTGTGTTGTGTGTTGTCAGGTATCTCTATATTTTTCATACATTCAGGAGCATGAGTTAAGGTGGGCATGGCAGCATGCGTGTGTGCTGAAGTTGTCAACATCAGACAGCATTGTTGGGATAAGAGTACTCCTCATGGGAACCAGCACGGTTCACTCTGTGAGGTGAAGAAATGCGGTTAGCACTGGGTGGTTCCAACAGTGTCAAGTTCATCCTGGAACTGAAACAGGACAAGCTTGCAGACCCTTCAGCATTTCCTGTGAGAATATTTGCACCTCAATCTGGAGCCAATGACTAAACACAGCGATTAAAAACACTGCCCAGTAGCTGGAGATACAGGTCAGCAATTAGGGTGCACACCACTTCCCCAGAGGACATGAGACTTGACTCCCAGCACCCATGACAGGCAGCTCACAACCTCCTGTATCCCCATCTCAGAGGAATCCAACAGTTCCAGCCCCTGCAGGCACCGCATGCACATACCTCTCTCCACACGCACACTAAGTTAAAAGTAAAACAAGCCTTCAGCAAAACAAAACAGCACAGAAATCGGACTAAAAATACCACATAGCCCCGATGGGCTCTACAGAAGCCAGAAACACTACACAGCTCCCCTTTGTAAAGAGCGAAGGTTGTGGAGACAAAATTCGCCCTTTGGGAGTCATCCACAGGGACTTCCCAAGTACTCTCAGACTGGAAGGTCCCTCCCCATGGCAACGTTACCATCTATGCACAGTACACCAACGTGCAAGAGTGAGCATAGCGCTCAAGAGCTGGAAGTCTGTCTAGTAACAGAGATGGAGAGGTTTTAACCCTTTCCTGTTGGGATCTCTGATACTCATCATGACCCCAAAGAAATACCTCTGGGGTCAAGAAGCTCAAAAACTGTCCATTCTTGACGTCATCTAAACACACCGCCGAGGGGACTTCCTGTGAGCAAGTCTAGGAGAGAATGTGTGTTGATGAGCTGGATTGGCTATCAGCAGTGAGCTTATAAGCCAATTATGACCAAGCCTGTGGGTTGGTTGGTTGTTTGGTTGGTTGGTTGGTCCAGAATAGCATTCAAGCATCACTGATGAGCATGGACCTTCAGTCCTGTGGTATCAGCGGCTTTGTCACCTAGAAATTCTCCAAGAATTTCTCCCATTTGGGGAGAGGCCAGGATTTTGGAAGGAAGAAGATCAGGAGGCTACAGGCCTTTAAAATCCCTCAGTCAAAACTGCTGCCGCAGTTACTGCCTACGTGGTCCAGTCCTGTTCAATGGAGTGGTGATGGCTATTCTCTCCATGTATCAGCTCCCGGTAAATGAGGCTGCCTAGCACCCATCCATCAAGATTAGCTCACAGTTAGGGGTAGATTTGGAGATTTCTGGAGTAGTTTTAGGCAATGGTTGCCGGAGTAACTCTATTCCAAATTCTTTCTGGGTCCTCTGGGACCATCAGGTGAGCCTGGGAATATTTTCCTCTCATCCTTGGATGAAGTACAGAGACAAGGCTCAGCCACACAAGAGCATCCAAGCCCCAACTGCACTGCACCTGGCAATCTACCACAAGCTAAATCTCATCACCCAGCCCAGGCCCACATCAGAGGGCAGGAAGAACATCCCACCTACCTTGAGGTCAGAGCCCTTGCACCGGCGCACCCGGAGTCAACGGAAGCAGAAATGTTTTTAACCATATGGAAATGAGGGAGAAGATGTGAACACTTCCGAGTGGTAAGCTGACCTACCTCCATCAAATGCCCTCTGGAGAGCCAGATGTGAGCTGACTCCTCTTCTGGCAACTGAAACAGCCCAGCTGTGATGACCAGGGACATCAGGGAACTTCAATTGTGTGAAGACAACACCCTCTCCTCATCTCTGCAACTCATACAGACATGTGGAGTTTGCTGTGGTTGCTAAGGAAACAGTGGGCTCCTGGCCACGGTCTACAAGGCAGCTCACCCCAAAGTGTGGCGTTCATTCTGAGACTCCCATCCAGGCACAACACAGACTGTGCTAGGCTGGGGGTGGGGGTTGAGGCAGGAGAGCTTGCACCTGGTAGAGCTTTGTCTTGAACCAGCAGCGGTCAGTCAAGCCAGGTAGCTGAGTCTAACATGGGGCAGGGAAGTATATAATACAGTATCAGTGTAAGTCAAGCGGCGATGGACACTGCTGGCAGGTGTGTTTTTACAGGGAGGGTGTAAGCAGCTAGTCTACCACTGATAGCACCTTTCGTGATAAGAAAGTGATAAACACAGCTGTCCATCACTCACCAATGGACTAAACGCAGCTGTCCATCACTCACCAATGGACTAAACACAGCTGTCCATCACTCAAGTCAGCTTTTAAAAATGCTTGCCCGTCTCTTCTGTAACCTCACACATGCAGTACCTGGTCCTACCCTCAATTCACGCTGGTGTTCAACGCGGCCCTTCCCATCATTCACCTGCATACATGCCATTTGCTTCTTGCACTCCAAACTACCGAGTGTCTATCATTTCAGAGTGGAAAGTTTGAGTCATCTCTGGCTAGGTGTGTCAGACAAGAGATACCATGTTATAAATGATGGGAAGTAAATCCAAACTGGTAGCAAAGGAAACATTCAGTTACTGGAATATGCTAGAACCCCATGAGCAAAGCGAAAGAGGTGGTCAGGTCCTCTGTCTACTGGTCATGCACGGCAAGGGTTACCCTAAAGACATCGTGAGAACCACCGTACTGTACATGTACTAAGGATTTTATTCCTATTTCTAGGTACACCTCAACAATTATAGCATGCTGAAAGTCAGAGACGGCAGGTCTAGCTGTGTAAGCTAACTCTTCATATGCACTGCTCGCCACTGAAAATCTCACCCACCCAGGACTCTCTACACTCGCCCAGGTTCTACAGACCTCCCACTGATCTCAAAGCAAACACCTACTTGGGTTTTGAGTTTGGTTTTGGGGACTTCTATCGCCATTCGTTTGAGATAGAACAGAAGGCAGTTATGCGTGTGTGTGTGAATATAGTCAAACTACATGATACCCTTAAACAGAGCGTTGTTATGAAACCCGCTGTTTGGTACAGCAAATATATACCAACGAAATGCTAAACAACAAATAAGAGAATGCTTTCAGAAAGAGAAGTAACGACAGAGGTGATTTCCTGAATGTCCCGCCCACACGGTGTCCCCTCTGAGTGGTGGGATTAAATCCAAAGTAGCTGTTCTCTCCCATGTCGTCCCTGAAGTTCTAAAGCCTTGGCTTGGGGGCTACCCCTAACTTGTGCTGACTTTCAGCTATAATCTGTAATCCGGAGAGCGTCAACAGTGGAGCCAGCTGGACTTGGCAGATGACCAAGGCAGTTCCCGAAAGGACAGAGCTGCCAAACCGCCTCTAAGCCTCTCCGATTCCAGCCACTCTAACCTTCTCTGCTCCCTGTGGATGAGGTAGGGATCAGAGCGCTCTCCAAGGACAAGGCGATTACCAAGTGAGCACTCACAAATGTTGGGATTCGCCCACGAAGAGAGGCTTTTGTGGCAAAACAGGAAAGCATTGTTCAATCCCGCCTTAGCCCTGACTGTCCTTGGGAGTATATGCAAGTGAGATGCAGGTAAGCGCCTGTGTAAACATAAGGGTTCAAGGCAGTCCTAACACTGACACGGCAATGGCTATCTAAGCGGCTGATAGGTGAGCAATTGATAACTGCCACGCTTATCACAGCACAGAGGACTGGGCTTTGATTCCGGTGCCAGAGCTCAGCAGCACCTGAGTTATCATAAGAGGTAATTTGTACGCTATTACGATTCATGGGAGTTGAAGCACTATTTGAGATAGGAGTCTGTGGTTTGTCCAGACTTAACTAGTTTTGCATAGAAAATGCTAGTTCATTAATTCTTAAATCCGCTGATGTAAAAAGGCTGTGGGGCCAGGGAGATGGCTCAGGGGGTAAAGCACTTGCCACACAAGTATGAGGACTGGAGTCTGATGCCCAGCATCACTCATGGAAACAACGGGCAAGCTTGACACCCTGGCTATAATCACAGCCCTTGCGAGGCAGAGACAGGGGATACGCTGGGCAGGCTGGATAGCAGGATTAGCTGAGGAGACAAGCAATTAGTTCAGAGAGATCCCACCTCAGTAAAGAAAACAGAAAAGTAATCAAGGGAGATGCCTGGCATCAGGCTCTGGCTCCCACACACATGCACACACACCTGCAAACACAGGCATACACATGTATGCACATGACATATATATGTAAAAGGTTATTAGGGGTGCAGGGGATGGCTTCAATTTGAAGATGTTTCAAAACCAAAAAGGACGGGGGGGGTCCCACATACCAGACTGCAACTCAGAAGGTGGCCTAAAAATGTCACCAAACTAAAGGGCAAGGAAATGCCCAGAGAGTGTAGGATGGATGGAGGATCCAACGCAGTAAGCCTGATCTACCCAAGAGGAGGCAATGTGAACATCAATAGGACATAACCAAAAACAGTCACGAAGGACTGGAACATTGGCAATTTGCCAAGGTCCAAAATTACAAGGAGACTAAAGAATGCAACTCACTGGACACCGGGGACCAATTCATTCTCAGGGCAAGGCGGCCTCCATTCCTAGACAATTATATGCAAAGGCAACCAAAAGTTGGTAAGAAAACTTAACACCTATACTAATATTCCAGCGATAAATGAGAATAAGTCATTTTGCAACTCCCGATGAGTTAATCCCCCCCAGACAATTATTGTCCATTCCACCAACATCCCCAGAGAGACAAGCAGGTGAGCCAATATCTCCAAGAAGTAGGCTTGCCAAAAACATCAAGCCTGAACACAATTAAACTCTAGTTCTAACCGCTGAACTTACAGGGAATACAAAGACAGAAGATCGTGTTAATGGGTTCTCAGAAGCTGTGTTCACCCTTTGACATTGTGACAGGAAGCTGTCATCTTCAGAGAATGGAACAATCAAGTTACCCCTCCCCCAAAAAATCGCATACAAAGCTCATAATATTTGAAGTTCACAATCCTCCCATTACAGGCATTCATAGCTCTCCTTTGGCAACAGGCATCCCACAAGCGACAGGTCAGACAACTTTGTTTACATTAAAACTGCTTAAGGTTCTTCATCCTTGGGGCTGCTCAGAAAAACAACAGAAGAGAACAGAAGAGCTATGCCAACCATCACAATATCTAAACACCCTGGGCAGCACAGAACTGCAAAGCCACCGTAAGACAATCCGGGAACAGGAAAAGCCACCTTGCTGCTTGGTATGGTTGCGAAGGCAACCCAAAGGAGGAAAGGGTTAATTTAGCTCTCAGTTCCAGGTCGCAGTCTATCCTGTGATGAAAGTGACAGCAGCTAAAGTTCAGAAGAATCCGCTGCATTATATCCACAGTCAAGCAGCCTGCAACGAATCTATGTCTGTGACGAAATCAGGGCGTGCAAACGGTCAGCTTACTCTTTCCGTGTTACACAGTTGGGGATCCCCACACCGGCACAGTCCTGCCCATGATTAAGATAGTCTCCCCACATCAACTGATGTGATCAAGACAATCCCCCACAGACATCCTCAGAGGCTAGCCTTAATCTAGGCGGGCCCTCACAAGCGTGCCTAGGGGAGCGCCTCTTGTTGGCAATGCTGAGTACCAACGGTAAATAACTGTGCCTAATCATTTATTCTTAGAGTAATGATATGGAGGCTATGTTTTGGACGCCATCACCCTCCCCGTTTGCATTCCCCACGACTCTTATCTGCAGCAGCTGGATGGCAGCTCTGATTATTCGCACTGAGTCTAAGTCAGATGAGTCTCTCTCATATCTGTGTCCCAAGGACAGTACCTGTGATCCCAGAGATGAATCGACATGTTTATGCTTCTATACCAGACAGAAATGTTACAAGATCAGCACCATGGTATCTGGGATAACCATCCAGGGGAGAGGAACCTCAAGTTTGGTCACAAGCCATCAATTAAGGGGGCTGTGTGGTACGTGGACAGACATTCATTAACCTATTTTTCCTATTTTAATATGCTTGAAATTTTCTATATTAATCCCCCACCCCCTGCCACAGGGGCTGGAGAGAAGGCTCAGCAGTTAAGAGCGAGCACTGGCTGCTTGCTCTTCCAGAGGACCCAGGTTCAGCTCCCAATACCCACATGGCAGCTCACGCCTGTCTGTAACTCCCGTTCCAGGGGATCTGATGCCCCTTCTGGCCTCTGTGGGCATTGCATGCATGTGATGCACAGACACACCTATAGGCAAAACACACACACACACACACACACACACACACACACACACACACACACACACACACGCCTTTATTTTTACTAAAACAAATTTTAAAGAAAAAAATAGGTAAAGAGAATCATCATTAGACTAAAAAGAAAGAGTAAATACAGCTTTGGTAGCAAAATGCTAGCAGTGGAACTGGATACCACGATAAATTCCTTAGGGAGTCAAATCTGGCTTTGGATGGAAACCCCTTGCCTATTTGGCTTTAAGCAAGGACCATGATGAGTCAGAAGTCACTGCATCCAAGTTCAGAATCTTTAACAAGCACAGTCATGTCAAACCCTGAGCCCTCCCTAAAATGCTCTCTGTCATGAGTCTCCGAGAGCAGTGTTGAGCCAGACAACACTGTGTGTGGACACAGGACATCTGTCTACACTTAGACGGCCATAGGCAGCTGTTGTTTGTGAGTTCTCACACACCTTGGTCTAGATCTCACACCCCTGGGACTCTGTGTGCAATGTCTTCAGCTGCTAAGTGGACGGCAAAAACTAAAATCTGGAAAGACGGCTCAGCCAGCCAAGTTCTTGCTTTGCAAGCATTCGGACCTGAGTTTCATCCCCAGAACCCAGGCAGAAAAATGTCAAGCCTGTAACCATAGCTTTGAAGAGTCAGTGCATCTCTGGGGTTTTCTGGCTGGCCAGCCTAACCTCTTTGGAAACTCTCAAGCCAATGAGAGACTGTATCAAAAAGAAAGATGCTTGGTGCCATAAGAATAACATCTAAGAGGTGTCCTCTGACATCAACATGCACACACATACATCCACACATGAATGTGCACACACACTCGTATACACGCACACAAAACCCTAAACACACACAACCATAACCTTAACCCAGCTGTGAGAACTTATGGAGAGATTGAAGGAGGTTGATAGAGTGGTGGATTATTCCTTTCCCTAAGAGGAATTCCCACCTCAAATGTTCATTCAAAGAGTAGCAACAATGAGCAGGCCTTAGCAATGCACGGTTTTTAGGTCACACCGCATCTTGGCTATGCGTTCAGATGGCTACACCTGTAGCCTCATTCTGAACCAGTGTGCAACACCAAAAACCAAAGCCAGCCTATCGAAACCTTCATAAGCACAGCGGCCACTGTTTTCCACCTCCTGCAAGGAGGAGGAGGAAGAGGAGGCAATTATGGGAGCCCAGGTGTTTACCAAGCTCTTGGAGACTCCAGAGAGGGTGACGAACCAACCAATCCCATTTTTTCCTAGCATTTCTTTTCTTTTCTTTTCTTTTTTTAAACAGAATGTTGTTATCAAAACAAATGGGATGCTATAATAAAAATAGTGTCAGCAGGCCAACATTCTTCAAGGTTTAAACCAAAATTCATGTCTTCTAAAAACCGTTGTCTGCTATTCCCTGTGGTGGCCACCCCCCCTTAGGCTACCCTCACTTGGTCTCTGGACTCTTAACCATTTCTGTATGCTTATTACTCAGAGCTATTTAAAGTATGTGCTGTATCCAGCTGCTTATCACACCTTCCACAGGGTAAGTAAGGAGCTGCTCGCTTCCTCTGTCCCCTTTAGCGTGGAGGTGGGGAGCGTGGGGGTGAGGACAGGGACAGAGTCACTCAAAAGTCTTCTGCTGGAGCAAGAATAGAGAGAAAGAAAGTACAATGGTTGAAGAGGGAGAAAGACAGGGAGGGAAATGCTAATCTAAAACTAAAATATTGTGTTATTGCTCAAGATCTTGTGTGAATAAATAGCTTTTCTAAGACTAACTTAAAAACAAATCTTGAGGCTACAGTTATGGCTCAGTGGTGGAGAGCTTGCCTGGCATGAGCAAGACTCCAGGTTCGATCCCAAACTTGGGCGGGGGCCGAGGAAGAACATAGTAACAAGAATAACAGAACCCAATTCATTAGAGAGACTCAAGTGTCAAGAAAAACATCAATAACTTTTATAACCAAGGTGGCTGAGGAGATGCTACACCTCTACAGTAAACAACCGTGTAAGCACCTCAGAGCCACTACTAAAAGGTGACCTGAAATGGTCAATTAACCTCAGCTGAAAATGATCCAGTCAGATGTTTAATAATTTATATGTATATCTTTAAGAAGGAGAATTAAGCACAGAAGCCATAAAGAGTTGCTTCGCCCAATTTAACAACGCATTACCAGCGATGAGTAACATTACCTCTGAGTAATTTGGCGAGAGGTATTTCCCGTTGCACTTAGCCACGTGCCTTAGGATCTGCAGAGCCTTTTCTCCTTGCTTCCGGGTGATCAGCCAGCGGGGAGATTCGGGCACCACCCTGGTGAGGAGGGAGAGTTATCAGAATTAGGTCAGAAGTCTGAAAACCCAAAAGTTCGTGCGTCTTTCTAGTCTGAGGGATCTTGCACCATGTAGATTACAGATCAGGTTGGTTCTCAGAATTGAAAACAGACTCTCAAAAATGAATTTTCTTTACAAATTTGCAGTGAATGAGAAAACCGGCTAACTTGCTACAAAAAGAATTCTCCACAGTACATAGCTTTTGCAAGCACAGAGACCCATACTGCACCTCTGGTTACAGATACAAAAAGGATTCGGGCTTAGTGAATTAGGAGAAGGCAAAGTCTTTATCTTACTCATGGAACCTGATTTACCCACACATTAAGATTCAATGAGGGGAATAAATTAGTATATTCCCCCCAGTAAGAGTCAAATGGGTACATACATCTGGAACATCTTGATAATATTTCTCCCACATTCTTAACCTCTCATTAGTCAGAGAATGTTAACTTGCTTAATGGATTTTTTTTATCATATTTAATCTGCATGGTGAAATACTTAGTTTGTTATCTCATAATTCTCACTAAAGCATTGCAAACAGGTAAGTCATAGTGCAGTTAATTCATCTGGAATTTTGTACTGGGGAATTTTACTATTTGTTGTGACAACTTCCAGTCAAGCAACCAATAATCTCTGTACGTTGTCAGAGTTCTCTAGCAACCCCCTAGGCCAGAAGCATTCTGGAGACTTAGGAAATCGCCTCTGCTGCTTTCATTTCTACAATGGTTTGGCTCCTATGCTCATGTGCAACAGGATCAATACGGTAATGACCAACACCACCTTACCAGTAATAAAGGAGGAAGAGGAAGCTGGGTAGTGAGATGGCAAGCTGGATACCCTGCCAGCTGGGGGTAAAGTAGGCAATTCCGGGGAGGAGGATGATCCCGAGGGTGAAAAACATCTGGATCACAATCCCCACAATCCGCCTTTGTTTTGAACCCACTATTTCTGTCACTGAAGAGGAGAAGACACGAGATTAGTGGCGCTCTCAGCCAGCCGCAAAACAGACTCGATGCCCGCTAAACGCTCGGATGTCAGCACATGGAGGCTTCCATGTGTGCTGAGATGCTTAAGACGGCTCTCCAGGTACCTAAAGTGCATTTCTTCTATTTTTCTTTACCCTGGCATCCTCAGGCTTCCAAGCCAGCACCCTCTGGGTATGGTAGAGGAGGGCAAGGTTTTAAGACATCTCAATGGGGCTGCTGAGAGGTCGTTGTTATTATCAAAATAAACATAGCAAGCTAGCTCACCTTTCTCATTGTGCCACTGAGGACTTGAACATTGCACCCCCACCCCGGGAGATTATAATCATGGGAGTCATACTTTCCACCATCACAAGACAGTTTAGATGATGAACCTCATTGTTTGACTTTTCACGTATGTAGCAGATCTCTGAAATCCACCTGGGAAATTTCATTGCTGGAACCCCGACCTCCTCTGCACCTTCCCACCGGCTGGTTTTTCTGTTCTCATCATCCTGAGGCATGTTCCGTACCTGGCAGCCTCCCCAACTTCACAGTCTGGAACATTCCCCCCACCCCAGACTTGGGTTGTGTTAAAAACGCCACAGACTTCAATTATCCCTCCGTCCCAGCCAGTGCCTCTCAGTCCCTCCTTGTGCCCTCTGTCTCCTTTTCCCACCATAGATAGAGCTCAGGTATCTGAAGCATCCCTGCTAGGGTCTCACACAGTAGTCATGGGAGGCATCGGAAATCCCAACATCTGGGACATTGCTATCAGATCTCTCTTAGTGCCTTGGTCATAAACCCCTCTACCACTCACTTAAAGTAGCTGTCTGGTTTGGACTAGAATCGGAGCCAAGGGAGCAGCCTGGATCAAAGCGATGCAAGCAAGGGACAGTGTTTCATATTCTGTGTCTGGTTCCCGTTTTAAAACAGCATCCGTTCTCTGCATCATCTGGTCTCTGCAGTAGCGGGGGGTCCCACCCCTGTTCTGCTTGAAGTCTCCAGGACTTCCCGGGTGGGGGATGGTGAGCCAGACCCCCCTCCCTTCCCCCCACTCTAGTTCTCACACCGGAGGGGTCGCAACAAAACACGAAGTCTTACCAATCACGAAGCAGGTCATCCACGCCCCCTTTCCAAACACACCTTGCAGGAAGCGGAAGACGACAAACACAGAAAAGTTTGGTGCGAACGCCACCACGACCCCCGTGACGCCAACACCGAAACAGGATATTAAGTAAATGATCATCCTGCCATACCTTCATGAGGAAGAGAGAGAGAGAGAGAGTCCTAAACGTGGTCGTCAGCATAACGGAAATGGAATGAGACAGGATACCAAAGGGGGGAAAAAAAAAAAAGTCAAATGTGCACATAAATAAATAAATTAAAAGGTATGTGTCCTCTGTAACTTAACATTCACAGTAAGCAATACCGATAATGATTCCTGTGAAGCCAGGTAAAACTCCTCAGCACTCCACTATTCAGCTTGTTTGTCCCTCCTCACAACCCTTGTTCCCACTGAGTGGCAAAGAGGAGCAAATGGAGTCCTAACGTGGGGACTGCGAAGTTCCCAGTCAGTGTGTGTTGCTGTTGCTTCCATGTGGTTTGTAGAGCTATAGTTTAATCGCTCAGACGGCGGCCGGGCGCTATGGTCCGTTTCCCAGGCTCCTGTGAACAGGGCCAGGTGACTGGCTGACAGAAGCTCATCCTCAATGACCTTTGAGAGTTTCCATCCATCCTGTGTTATTTTCCTTACAACTTTCTTACTTCTGTGTCTTTGCATTAAGGGCAGAGAAGGAAACGGCCTTGACGTGTACACACGTTTTAAACGTCAACTCTGTGTCTTGAAACAGTTTTAGGTTCAAGCAATTTAAGCAGAAAAGACAAGAGTCCCCACGGACCCTTCCTTTCACACATGCATGGCTTGCCCTATCACCGACCCCCCCACCGAGTGATGCATCTGTGACAATTAATTAGCTTAAGGTGACATAGCATCACACAAGTCTGCAGGTTCAGGTTTCATTTCCCAGTGCTAGGGACCAAACCCAGGACCTTGCACAAGCAAGGTAGTGCCCTGCTACAGAGCTACATCCCACCCAAGGTTCACTCCTTCTGTTAGACACAGCCACCCTTCCGCGGGTCACACAGAAGAATCTTATGTCCTTACTTAACTCACTGCTAGTAGGAATGCAAAATTATGCAACCCATTATTTGTTGTTAGTGGTCACTCTTCACCCTAGGCAACCATAGACTTTTTTTTTCCCTCGATGTCTCCACAATTGGCAATTTTCTAGAATGTTCTACAGATCTATAGGAATGTCCTAAAGATCCTATAGGATTTGGACAGTATGTAGTCTTTTCAGACTGGCTTCTTGAACTTAGCAACGAGTTTTCTCTACATCTTTTTAGGGTTCCCAACTTTTTACAGTGGAGTAATATTCCACCGTCTGGATATGATCTATCCATTCAACCACTGAAAAACATCTTAGATGCCCCAAATGCTGACAATTATACATAAATCTGCTGCAAGGTCCACATGAGAGCCTGCATGTGGACGGACATTTTCAGCCCTGTTGGGTAGACACCAGTACTGTAATTTCTAGTCCTCTGCACTTAGTTTTGTGAGAAGACTGGCCATTATGTGTCTTACCAGCAGTGAACGGCAGTTTCTGTGGTTCACACACATGTTAATATATTAGCTCAATTTAGTTTTGAAGTTGCTAAGTGTGTGGGAGTTTTGTCTGCATGTAGCTCTGCACCGTGTGTGTGCATTGCCTACAGAGGCCAGGAGAGGCCATCTGATCCCCTAGAATTGGAATTAGAGCTGATTGTGGGCTGGCATGTGGATGCTGGGAATTGAACCTGGGTCCTCTGGAAGAGCAGCCAGTGCTCTTAACCATGGAGCCACTTCTCCAACCCTTATCCTGTGTTTTTGCACCTGTGTTTATGAAAGCTAAAGGCAATGTGATTTTATTTTCTTCTAGTTTGTTCATCTGGTTTAGGCAGTAAGATAATGCTGACACCACAGAATTAAGTTAGGGAGTGTTTCTTTGCCTTTGTCTTCTGAAAGAAATGGAGACAACTATGAGTAATTTGTTGCCTACTCAGTAAAATTTACCTACCCCAACTTTCAACCTGATAGCTCATGTTTTGGAAGGTTATTCATTACTGATTCAATTTATTTAACAGACATAGGTCTATTAAAATAATTCACTTTTTTTTTTTTTTTTGTGAGTTTAGGTGAGCTATGTCTTTCAAGAAACAAGCCCACTTTAGCCGGGTGTTGGAGATGCACACATTTCGTTCAAGCACTCGGGAGGCTGAGGCAGGTGGATCTCTGTGAGTTGGAGGCCAGCCTGGTCTACAGAGTAAGTTCCAGGACAGGCTCCAAAGCTACACAGAGAAACCCTGTCTCAAAAAACAAAAAACAAAACAAAACAAACAAAATACAAAAAAGAAAGAAAAGAAAAGAAAAAAGGGAGGAAAGGAAGGAGGGAGGGAGGGAGGAAGGGAGGGGGGAGGGAGGGAGGGAGAGAGGAAGGAAGGAAGGAAGGAAGGAAGGAAAAACAGGCCCACTTGATCTCCCTTGACAACTCTGGGGCCGTAGAATCATTTACATTGTTCCTTCATTATGTTTTAAAGTCTATGGGATTTGAAGCTATCTTCAAGCCATCATTAATTTGAGGCCTATCTTTTGTTCTTTTAGTTAGCTTGTCTGAAAGGAAATTAGATTTGGGGGATTTCCAAAGAACCATCTTCTGACTACCAATTTTCTGTACTGACTCGCTATTTTCATTATCTTTGATTTCTTCTTGTTCTAATTTGTATCATTAACTTTCTTCTGTCCACTTAGGATTTAATTTGGTCATCTTTGTTGTTGTTACCTAGTGTACAAACTCAGATTGTGGGTTATAAGTCTTATGTTCTAATAAACATATTATTAGTGCTATAATTTCCCTTCTGCATTGTTTTTGCTGCACCCAAAATATGGCAAATTGTTTTATCTTCACTGTGTTTAAAATATTTAAATTTTCTCTTGAGATTTCTTCTCTGTTACCAGAAGTATTATGCTTAATTTCCAAGTATTTGGGGGGTTTCCAGCTTCTTGGAGACAAAACGATTAAATGTGATATGACTTTCTCTTCCTTTAATTTTGTTACAATGTATTTCATGGCCCAGAATAAAACTTCATTAATGTCTTTATTGTATTTAAGAAGAACCTGTATTTTGCTATTGTTGGATGATATGGTCTGTAGACTCTGTAGACATCCAATATATCCAGTTGATTGGTGGTATTGCTGAACTCAGTTACATCTTAATTGTAACATTCTGTTGGTTGGATTTTTACATTTCAGATACAAAGTATCTGAGTCTCCAACTACAATGGGGCATTCATTGGTTTCTCCCAAGCTTCCATCCTGTATTTCCAAACTCTGTTGTTTGGCACAAACTCTGCTATGTCTTGTTGAACAATTATAACTAACCCCATGTTTCCCTTGTGAAGTTTATTCTTCCTAGAATTAATATAATGAGTTCTACTTTGTTTCAGTTTTCCTTAGTGCAGAATATGTTTCTCCATTTATTTACCCTTCACTGTGTGCATCTTTATACTTAAAGTGAGGTATTTGTAGGCAACTTA
Organism: Phodopus roborovskii; assembly: GCF_943737965.1. Lineage (NCBI taxonomy): Eukaryota > Metazoa > Chordata > Mammalia > Rodentia > Cricetidae > Phodopus > Phodopus roborovskii. The sequence continues at coordinate 5,774,662 of NW_026126611.1, forward strand.
GTGTTGAATCTTCTTTTGATGCATTCTGAAAACTTTTGTGTGACTGCGTGTTGGGCTGGATGTAAGCTCAGGTAACAGAGTTCTTGTCAGGACATGGTGTCTGTAACCTAGCACTTAGTAAGTACATAGGACAATCATAAGCTCAAGTCATCCTTGACTAAATAGCAGTCAAGGCTAACCTGGACTACATGAGACCCAGGGGTATGGAGTTTCCTCGTTGAAGCTAGAGTCCACCAATTCACCTAGGCTGGCTGGCTAGCAAGGGTCTCTGTCCCTGCCTTCCTGCACTGGAGTTACAGGTGTGCACCCCCATGCTCGGCTTTGATGTGGGTGCTGGGGATCCATATCAAGTCTGTGTGCTTGTACTACAAGCACTTCCATCAACGAGCCTCTCCCCAACCCCCACATCTTCTAATAATCCCGTTAACAGCCTTCTTCATTTCAGTGTTTGATCTCTGGCATTTCTTTTTTGACTCTTAGAATTTCCACCCTTGTTTGCATTGCCAACACCCCCCCCCCTACTCTATCCATTCGTCACCTATCATATTAACCATAGTTAGAAATTTGTCTGGTTTGACAGCTCCACCACCTCGTCCACGCCCATGTCTGGTTTTGATGTGTGCTGTTCCTATCTATGCAAGCTGTGGGTGTGTCTGCTGTCATTTCGTGTTTTTCTTTGCTTTGCGTCTTAGGATGCCTTGTGACTAAGCTTTGTTTGTTTAGCCTGTGGACAATGACATCGAGGACATGTCCCGTTTTCTTTTTCACTTTCACTGGGATATGGTGGCTGGAATTAGACTAGATGGTGAGCAGAGTAGCCTCATATTGCTCATCACACATGGAAGGCTAGCACCGCCTTAAGATGGGTATTTCTCATACCTTGGGTCCCACATCCATAAACCTGCAGACTAGGTTCTAATTAACCAGGCTTGGCTTTTGGGTGTTATGTAGTGTGTGTGTGTGTTTGTGTGAGTGTGTGTGTCAGTGTGTGTGTGTGTGTGTGAGTGTGTGTGAGTGTATGTGTGTGTGTGTGTGAATGTATGTGAGTGTGTGTGCACGAGTGTGTGCGTATTCTGGGAGCAGGCTTTATTATGAAGAGAAGCAGGGAGGGTTCTTCTTGATTGTCTCCATGAAACACTGGAGGACTTAGAAGAGGCAGAGATCATAAACACGGGGAGATGGCTCAGCAGTGAGAGCACTCACTGTCCTCCCAGAAGACCTGGGCTCTGTTTCCAGCAACCACACCAGGACTCACAATGTCTGCAACCACAGTTCCAGGGAGCCTGATGACCAGGTCTCCCTGGACTTTGCTTTTTTCTTCCCCTCCTCTCCTTCTTCATCATCCCTCCCCCTTCCTCATTCCCCCTTCCCCTCCTCCCTTCTTCCTCTCCTCTCTCTCCTCTACAACTGACCTAGCCTTAGCCACATCCTAGGGTTTTTCCAGTCTCAGAGTGGCTCACACACTAAGCATCCAACACTCTAGCAATTTAGGTCAGGTTTTCATTACCCAGCAGCCTCTACTCCAGTGAGTACCAGTTACTTGTATCTGCCTAGCTTTCCAGTTTGGGGAGCAGCTGCTTGCCCTGTGACCTCACAGCTGGGCAGAGTTGCTGGCTTTGCAGCTTGCTGAGTCTCATACTTGTCAGGTCTGAGGGGCGATGGAATGGCTTCACTGGAAAGTCCCTATCCAGATTCTTAGTTCACTCCCCCCCCCCCCCAAGCCACTCTGTCTTCCTATAGGCGTATGTCTATTGAAATACCTCTCATACAAATCACAGACTCACAGGAAGGGGAGACACCTAACGGTGGCCAATGCCGATAAGAGGCAAGGTTACTGACAGCTTCCTCTCTCAAGTCAGCTTCTAGGAAAGACCCTCAGCCCCTGACTAGAGCTTGAGTCCTCTCCCACATGGAGTTATTCAGGAGACATGTTTATTAATCATGTAGGATAAAATACATAAGCAAAAGCCAATTTAAAAAAATTAAAGTTACAGTTAAGTATCTGGCATGGTGTTGCATGTCTACAGTTCCAGCGCTCAAGAGACAGAGGCAGGGGGATTGTGAGCTCGAATCTCATCTAATACACATAGTTAGACGTTGTCTAAAACAAAAGAAAACAAAACCAGAAGGAGAAACCAACATAAATAAAAATGTGGAAAATGCAACCCAAACTGTAGCCATCGGAGAAAGAAATGACATGTACATGAAAATCCCTTAATAATGATGAGAAAAATTCTTTTCAATATAACCTATAGAATAAAATACAAAAAAATTTAAAAAGCAAAAATCTCAGAGTAGCTGACTAAATTAAAGAAACCCCAACCACTGGACTGCTTTGAGCATCCTAAATCTACCCCTTGCCTGTCACCTGAGCTATCATATTATTTCCCTGGGGCCAGTGTTTTCCCTGGGATACATTCAGACCCAGAAGGACAACTTTTCTACCAAGAAGCAAAGAGAGGAAGTTTGAAAAGGAAAGAATTAGTCAAACCAAGCAAATGTGGATGTCCTAGGCAGTGAAATTTAAAAAAAAAAAAAAATTAATGTAGTTAATAGAAAGATTTCTCCTCCCCTACCTACCTGTCTGCTGCATAGCCCAAGGTGAATGCCCCAGCCAGAAAGCCAAGGTTCAGGATGGCTTGGGTGAGGTCCAACATCCAGGCATTGGCACAGACAAGGTCAAACTGGAGAAACAAAGAAAAACACATGAAGATACCTGGGGAGATTTGGCACCGTCTTTATAAGAGTTTTGCTTACATATGCCTCACATAAAATATGAGGCTGTATCACATGCTCGTGTATCCATTGGTCTGTGCATATTTTCTTTGTCAGTTTACATGACTGCAAGGGAATGAAACCCTAGCACATTACGAGTGCTGGCATTTTAAAATAATGTTGTTAGGTCCATCTATTGGGTGTGACTGTGGTGTGTCAGTGCTATGGTGATCTCCTACTACCATCCAGGATAACAAGCTTTGCAATCCTACTTGCAGTGAGTCACCTATACAGAAACTGCATTCAGTTCTTAAAATCAGTCTGTGACAATCTAACCCTGATATGTTAAAGGGTTAACGCAAGCTCTCCGAGGTATGTATGGCTGCAATTTTGTGATCATGTGTGAGATTATCGGAATAATTGCCCACTGGCGTTAGACATATTGCAAACACATCGAGAGAAATATGCAAAGAAACTCAGAAAGTGAGCAGATTGCTACCAGAAAAGCCAACATTTTGTTTTAGAAAAGTACCAAGCAGCATCCAATATAAAAACCTGCATAGCAGGATTTGCTTGCAACCCCTAAGCTTTAAATAGCTGGGTTAGGGAGAACAGAGACAGGCACATAGCACCTGGCAAGAGCGACCCTCTTAATGAGCTGTCAGAGCTCCCTTCATGTTATATGAGCTTAAATGCCCCAAGTCATCTTCAAACCCACGGAATTCTTTAATATGAAACTGGCTCTCCTCTCTGCTCCTCCATTAGAGCAACAGCCAGAAAGGATTTTTATACACTGTATTTACATTGGATTAGTTCAAAACAAATAACTATTAGCACTTTCTAAAAAGCTTGGAGAGCTGTCTGGGCAGATGGTGCCTATTCCTCTGGGCGTTCCAAACACCAGGGGCCAGAGAAAGATGTTGCATTTCTCAGGCTTTTTTTGCCACTGGGGAGATTCTTGGGTTTAGGGAGCTGGTACAAGATTAGAGGGAAGGACTCTGCTCCTGGTTGTGATACAGCCTGGCTTTGACAGTGGTGGCTGGTGGGTGGAGGTGTCCATCATCCAGTGCTTGCAGCCCTGACCTAGCCACACGCAGGCAAAGGAATCTGACCCCACAGGAACTGGCACAGGGATGTCAAAGTTGTCATCAGACTGGGCAGGGCTGACTACCAAGACTGCAGAGCCTACATTTCTTTTCTATTTTTCTTAAAGCCCTTCCAAATTAACTCGGTATAATCCTTTTGTTAACTCTATCCCTGCCTAATATATCTAGCCTGGTTTTTATTTTTATGGCTGGGACCGTGCTGGCTTGCAAAAGCACAAAATAAGTGTCAACCACAAATGTGTATTTAAACAGATGCACAGGCGTTCTTCTGCATCTGTTACATTACAGACCCTCCAACTGCACCCTTTCTTGCCCAGAAGTCAGGCCATGCCCCTTTAGTCCCTGGACAGTTGACAAGGAAGCCTCTTGTATATAGCTGGAAGCCCCCCCCCCACCATGATAGCCCAGCCTGAGAGAACCTTCCTTTGTAGCTCAACTCTCTTGTCTACAGCCGCCCTTCATGTCAGAGGCCACATAAGCTGTGTCACATGGGACATCTCTGTTCCCTCCTCTGAAAACCTACAAGAGTCAGAGATCCCCTTTGTCCCATGGATCTGAAGGTTGTCCAGATCCCGGGCCCCATCATGCCACTGTGATAAGACATTTGCTCTCTGTGATGGCTTATTTTGGCTGTCAACTTGACTGTATGTGGAATTAACTAAAACCCAAGTGACTAGTTATGCCTGTGAGGGATCTTCCTTGGTTGAATCATTTGAGTGGAAAGACTTACCCTATATCTAGACCTTTTAAGTCTGGGTCATACCCTCTGGGGGGGGGCAGCCTATAGAAAAGACATGGAGGAGGAGGCACATTGCCTGCTCTTTGCTGCTTGTCCTCACTCTCTAGCAAGTTCATTCCTTCACTGGCATTAAAGCCTACTTCTTCAGGGTTCCAGTATATACTGACGATCAGCCGAAACATCCACGTTACTAGATTCTTGGATTTTCCATCTCGAGTCACCCATTGTTGGAATAGTTGGACCACAGCAACCACAGCATGTAAACCTCTCTACTAAATCCCAAACACTGCTCTCTCTCTCTCTCTCTCTCTCTCTCTCTCTCTCTCTCTCTCTGTGTGTGTGTGTGTGTGTGTGTGTGTGTGTGTGTGTGTGTGATATTCATTCTATCTGTTCTGTTCCTCTAGAGAACCCTGGTTAGCATACTTTTCATATGCTCTCCCATGGGGATTCACCTTGGCTGTCTATGCTCACAAACCTATAGATCATCCAATAGAGTTCTTCTGAGGGCAATTTCATTTCAGCTTTCCTGTCTATGAACTGCTTCCGCTCTGATATTTTAAAGAACTATTAGTGTGTAGGGTGTGTGTGCACGCATACTGGGAGCACACACACGCCGTAGCACTCAGGTAGAGGTCAGAGGGCAAACCCAAGGAGTCTGCTCTCTCCTTTGATCTCTCCATAGGTTCAGGGGTCAGGTTGTTGGACTTGCACAGCACACCCCTCTACCTGCTGAGCCATCCCCACAGCCAGACCTGCTGAATCTGATGAATTATAACAAACCGGAGCTGAAGCTGAGAACCTGAGGGCTGGAGATCTCTCTTCCTTCAAGAACCTATCATGCTGTCCCTAGTGGACAAACTCTCCTTATTCTGGGGATTGAGGCGGCTTCTCTTCATGACCCTTATCATACTATCTTTGATGGCTCTCTTTCCTAATCATCTCCACTTCAGGACCTTCTCACAAATGGCCACCTATGGTCAGGATAACCCCACGTTAACTCACTGCCAGGAAGCACACTTCAGCATCCGGGGACTGCCACTTCAGGGCTTCTAATCTTCCGTGTGCTGCTGCAATAGCCAGCCTGGATACACTTATTGTGTTTAAAGAAAGTCGGCAGAGAGGACCAACCAAGGGCTGGAGAGGCCCTCTCCACCAACAAAGCACCAGGCATATTAGACAGCTCCTCGGGGGACGTAAACCTGACACTGATCAGTAGGTCACCTTAGATTGCCAAATCTACTGACCTTCATCAGAGACACAAAAATGCATGTCTCTCTCTTAAGGCAACCTGTGTAGAGCAAGTGAGCCACATCTAATTTTATTTTCCAGAGTGTACACACGTATCAGAAGCATTTAAATATTCTTAATACTCATAAAACCATGTGTGGCCATCTTGTTACTTATTAATCTTCAAAGCCACTTTACACAAACAGAGTAACTCTCCTTGACACAGGCAGAGAGTCGGTCTGATAGGAGACTCGGGCAGCCCTTCATGGAAGGCCAAAAGTTTACATGTGTCTCATTATGCAGAATGTATGGGCAACTCTGGGGAAATTAGGTATTTCCAAAGAATTTCCAGCTAAGGCCTCTTCCTTAGAACTTCCCAGCTGTCAAAATCCAAACAGACACTATGTTGCTTTGAGTCTAATGATAAAATACCAGGACAAGTTTTTAGTGTACGTGAAGGTTGCAAATTTTCTAGATGTTAAAGCAACGGAAGTGATCTGGAATACAAAGGTCAAAGATGAGAAAGTTAAAAACAACAAAAGTATTCAGAAGGCCTTGCTTGACCCCCAAACTACGGGGCATGGGCTTCTAACCATCAGCTGGACTGCGTGGAGGCCTGACTTAGCCATCTCAATCAAAGTCTCAGGTCAGAGACACGATGGTTAGAAGACTTCAGTGGTCAACTGAAGGGAGAAAGGGGTGTCTCTGAAGTCCAGCCACAGAGGCTAAGTACTCCCATTTCAACTGTTCGGGGATGAGCAGCGCTATCCGTCAGACGTGGTTTGTTTGGAGGCTGATCTCCAGTGTGGTGGTGGGACATTTAAGAGCAGCGTCTGACGGGAGATGGCTGGCTGATGGGCACAGCTTGGGAAGGCGTTATCCCCAGCTCCCATAGTGTAAAGGGGAATGAACTGACCTCTGGCTTCCTCTGGCTGCCTCTTCTGCCATTTGCTTCTCTCCAGCCCTCACCTTTGTGATGCTGTCACCATGAGGTCCTTAACGGAAGCCAAACAGAAAGGGCCACCTGACCTGGGCCTTTCTACCTCTAACCCTGCGAGCTACATGGCCTCTTTTCTTCATGAGTACCAAGTTTTAGGGATGTTATCTTTGCAAACATCGGTGGTGGCTTTGGCTTCACCGTCAGGTACGGCATGACCCTGCTGAGTCTGGCACAGACCAAAGCAATCACACATCTATTTCCAAAGATGAATTCCAATTTAGATCAATAGCAGGGCACTGAAATGGAGCCCCCATGAAGATATAATGAAAAGAACGCTTTGGGTTGGAATTCCAATTCATTTTTTAAAAACTAAGTAACCCAGGCTGACCTCAAACTCCTGACCCTCCTGCCTCCACCTCCTTCAGCAAACCCTACTGTCGTGTATCACCACAACCAACCAACAGAGTTCTGGGTGTTTGTTTTGTCATTGTTTTTCCAGATGGAGGAGCTTCTCTGTGTTGCCCTGGCTGTCCTGCAATTCACTCTGGCCTCGAACTCAAGAGATCTGCCTGCTTCTGCCTCCCGTGGGCTGGGATTAAACGTGTGCGCCACCAACACCCACCAATAAACACATCTTCAAATAAGATCTGGTGGCACTATTTGGAGATCATCTAATAATAGCGAGCTAATGCTTTCCTTATGTAAGATATGAACCATTATGACAAGTTGCAGGTATAAAAAATGAGTCACAGGTATTTCCAGCTAACCGGGAGTTGGCGACCTTGGCGTTAAGCCTCTGAAGCCGGGAAGGAACATCACTGATGTTCAAATCTACTTTCTGTCTTTGTGAGCGGCTTGCGGCACAGTTGGAAAGCCAAAGCCAATTTATGGGGAGCAAAAATACACCACCTGAGATCTAAATGGGGTATCTAAATGTGAGAGATCCAGAGAAGGAGCAGGAGGAGTTGCTTATGCCAAGCGGGAGTTAGATGAAAGTAAATGGCAATGGGGGGCATTTGAGGCAGTAGAGGGGCAGGCAGAGAGGGGGGCATTGAGGAGGGCTTGTGTGCACTCGGGGCTCTGCAGATCAGCGCTGAGCCCAAAGTGCACCTTACCCCACTTGCTGCTGGAAGAGCCTGTCGTAACTGCCCAGAACCAGAGACAAAAACTCAGCGTGGTGGACACAGACTCAGAACCGGCTGCACCGAAAGTCCTTTCTCCAGAGTTCATCATAGGCATTGCCAATGCATTAACGGAATACATTTGGAATGACATGGAGAGACTTCTCAAATGCATGGCTTTTTGTCTGAACTTGTGATGCTGGGAGAAATCTAAGCCTAAGCGTTAGCTCTCTCTCTGACAACATGCATGTTCTGTGGCAGGCTAACTTGAGCTTACACACACACGCACACACACACACGCACGCATGCACGCACACACACACGCACGCACACACATGCACACACACGCACACACGCGCGCACATGCACACACGCGCACACGCACACACCCCATCATAGAGAATGCATATCACCTATCTCTCATTTTATTTCTGGGCAGTGAAGACAGTCAGTCGCTTATTTTGATGTGTTCGTAATTTCTCTACCAGGCTCCAAAGATGAAAAACTCTCGGTTTCTCCAGGGGCTCAGGGCAGGGAAGTGATGGTTCTGGGGTCAGATGACCTTGGCTTTTACGGTCCCTTCACCCCACCCCTCCCCCAAATGCTTCTTCATCTGCTATCCAGGCCATGGGAAGTCGCAGGAAGACTTTACAAGGCTTGATAGAGGACCGAGGCAAAGTCTCAGGCAGCAAAGCACTGGCAAGTGTGAGGACCTGAGTTTGGGTCTAGATCCCAGGCAAAGAGCTGGGCGTGGTGGCACAGGCTTGTGAGTCCAGGGATGTCAGGGATGCTTAGGATGGAGGCAGACACGGAAGATCTCTGGAGCTCTCTGCCCTGCTCGCCTCGCATACATGATGAAGCTACAGGTCAGTGAGAGACCGTGTTTCAAACAAAAGGTGGAAGCCATGACCTCCACATGCATGTGTATATATACACATGGCGTACATACACATGTGCACAGACACACACACATGCACACACACAATTTTATTAGACTAAGGACAAGGCTTCCACACCCTTCTGTACTCATAGATCCTTCTCTCCTTTTGTTTTTCCTTCCTCAAGATCCCTCAAGGCTCACTGATGGAAGGGGGAAATGGCAGATCTTAGAAAAAAGAAAAAAAAAATACCTGTGGGGTAAAGGAGACAAAGAGAAAGGCCCAGAAGGCCCTTGGACATGACTCAAAGGTAAGTAGTTGTGCAGAAAGTACAAAGCACCCCCGCTGCAAAACTCTGTTAATGCTGGACATGGAAGTACACACTTGTATTCACAGTACCCAGGAGGCTGAAGCAGCTACATCGCAAGTTCAAAGGCAGCTTAGGCTACATAGTAAGTTCCAAAACAGCCTTGGTTACATATTGACACCCATCTCAGAGAAACAACATGCACTCACACACACACACACACACACACACACACACACACACACACACACACCACCACCACCACCACCACCACCACCACAACCACTACCAACAACCACCCCAAATAAAACATCTGTATTAATACAATCAGTGTGCGCTAAGGTCTTATTTCCTGTGTGTGCGGGAGGGGTGGTTCTCATTTATGAGTGAATACATTGGGGATCAGCCAAAGGTTTGTCAGAAGTTTATATTTCAGTCGAGGGGGTCCATCATTTCTGTGGTCCTCATACTTCTAAGGAATTATACCTGCTAACTTCCTATTGGTCTACCAGCTAATTTTCTATTATCAACCACCTAATTTAACTGTTTGTCTACCAACTAATTTCCTGTTGGTTTATCAGCTGATTTTTCCTGATGGTCTGTCAGCTAATTTACTGTTTGTCTACCAGCTAATTTCCTGTTGTCTATCAGCTAATTTCCTGTTGTCTATCAGCTAATTTCCTGTTGTCTATCAGCTAATTTCCTATTGGTCTACCAGCTAATTTCCTGTTGTCTACCAGCTAATTTCCTGTTGGCCTGTCAGTTTGTGGTCCTGTTCTAGCACCTTTAACTCAAAGCTTCAGGTTTCTGTTCATATATTGTCCATGTGCTAGGAGAATGCAGTCTGTCAATCTGGAAAAACACGCATACTTTTGGTTTATGTAAAATAATACCTACATGATAATATTTCCATGTTCCATACTTTAAAATCACCACAAAATATACTTTTAGACTACAGAATGTCTTAAAAGGAATGTTTCGTGTTTTAAAGAAAACAGAATAGCTCCTGACACTATGAGTAGATACTTTAAGAAGTTTAACCTTTCTTGATTTCACAGGACTCATCAGAATGAAGTGTTATTGTCACCAGGGTTGTGACAGGACTTAGGAGGTAAGATCTTTCCAGAACTCTCTTTGCTTCCGATGCCAACATATCACATTGAGTAGGGTTTGATTTCATCATCCCAGATTGGTAGACAAATTGTGGTTATATTTTGGTAATAAAGGATCTATTATTCTTTATATATAAATATATAAATATATATAACAGGAAAATAAAAGTACAAATTCCTATTAAAGCATTTTTTAAAGCCCAACTAAATTTGTATCCCAAAGGTTTATGTGTACACTCTCAAGACAGTGTAGACTAACTCAAATCTTACGGTTTGAGACAATATATTTCATCTAACTCTCTTTAACACAGTCTTCATTTATAACTATACACAATATTCACTCATATTTTTATCAATATGCTCAGTCCTGGAGGTCAATATCACATTGAGTAATGGTACCTAGTTCTACTGTACCCTCATAGTACAAAAAATTCAAGATCAAGGTATCTAGGTCTCCTGATAGCTCCAAAAAAATTTAAAAGAAAAAAAATCCACTAGGAGAAAGGGGACCCACAGAGGATGTATTCATTAGATACCAGATAATCCATCTGAAATGACAGCTCCTACCTGGATTATCAAGAGAAATGACTGTTAAGAGAATTTCCCTGATGACATATGGACATGTCTGTTCATTCAGATGAGGTACGGATGGTGGTCTTATGACAGACATGGTCTACCCAAGTCTACCAGGTGAACCAGTGAGTTTACTGAGGCTATGATAGAAATCAGAGATGTTCTGATGAGTTCTAAGCTGCCTTCCACATTTACAGAAGAGCCACGCTCTTACACTCACCAAGGCCCTTCCCAGAATGCCTTGACACATCCTCCAAGTCTTATGGTCTAACACTGTCCACCGGCGCAACTCCCCCAGGCAGATACATTCTGCTAACATCACTGTTTTCCTTCTGAATCTCTGATGTTGCTTCTCTCTGTCTGCAAAGTCAGCTTTCCATCGCTTCTCAAATCGCTCAGGGCCTTGGTCAAACATGGTTGCTGGGGTGGAGACCCCTACCCAGCCTTTGCAGTTACCAATGCCACTTAGCTCTGATGACCACACATCCCAAATTTTCCAGACAAGTCACAATTCTATAATTTTATGTGTGACTAAATGAGCTTTTTGCTTCTAAAAACATGTCTGTGATTTTTATTTAATCCCATTGAGATCCAGGGCTACAGAATGAGACCGGATTCATCTACTAGATTTCAGTTTCTGTCTTTTGAAACTACCAGCGGCTTCTGCTTGGAAAGCGTAGTCGCTGGTGATTCGCATAATTCTGTCCAAAGCTGGGGTAATTAGTGCCTTTTAAAGTTTGCCAAAGGTCACATTTACTCATAAGAACACACCCTTAGATACAGGCAGTCAAGACGATGACCAGAAAAATACTTCTTTTCCAGAGTGTGAAAACTAGCCTCCAGAGTCAAAATCTTTGGTCTTTTCTTGGTTTAACAGGAGTGTGTGTGTGTGTGTGTGTGTGTGTGTGTGTGTGTGTGTGTGTGCATCTGCGTCTCTGTGTGTCTGTGTGTCTGTGTGAGTGTGTGTGTGTGTACATGTGTGTCTGTGTATGTGTGAATGTGTGAGTGTGTGTGCATGTATGTTAACTTCATAGAATACATTTGACATGAATATTAAGAAGCAGTATTCCAAGTCCACTACATCAGTTTTTCCTTTGACGCATCATCATCCTAGCATCTTCTTACATCAAATTAATTATGCGGTTAGTCCTGCGGCCTAGTGATTTCCTCTTCTGTGAACACACGGGTGTGCTTGATACACACGGAAGGGTCCTCATGTCGCTGAGGTGACCACTATTAGAGACAAATCACAGAGTGGAGAATTGGAGAAGAAACAGAACCTTATACACAAGCCCTTTCCTTGTGATTAGAATCACTTAACAGATGACCACAGGGTTAAAAACCATCCCCTGGGCCAAACACAAAATCTTTAAGCCATCCTTTAGTGTTCTTAGCAGCTCCTCCTTCTCGTGTCTCGTGTTCAGTTTGCCTTTGTTTATTGTTCTTGTGGTGGTTTGCACCTGTGATCAAGGGAAGTCAGGACGGACAACAGATTTGTTTTCATAACATTTCCAATGGGTCGCAATCAGGAAAACATTTCATCTCAGGACAGCGTCAAGGACACCCAGGCAAGCCAGAGACAATGGGATTGTTGAGTGAGCTCTACTCAGCAGTCATAGCTTTGCAAGCACCATCCTGCTTAAATTTGTGTAGCCCAGTGCAAGCTCTGAGTCGTCCCTCATGAAAGAAGACATTATTTGTAGCACCTAAGGCCACTCAGCAGTGTCTTTCCTTTCCGTAGGATAGCCCAAGACGTCCTAGTTCAGGCGCAAGCACGTTAAGGGAGGTCCGGTCTTTTCCAGCTTGCACATAGGCTCTGCCAGTCCCTAGGGCAAAGTTAACTTAGCACCCAGCCTTTCCAGGGCTTGTCACATGCCCTGCAGGCACACGGGACCTATGACCAATTTCACAAATGAATTGCTTTTAATGTGATTATGGAGACAAACAGGAAGAAAACCACTGCTTTGGCCTTCTCGGAGCCCTGGGTTCGATGCTTAGAACTGTCAAATGTCGGGACGTAAGTACCGAGAACCGTACATGTACTTCCTGCTGGCCCTGTGCAGTCAGACCTTGCTCTCCCAACACATACTAAGACAGCAGGACTCAGCCAGCCAGTGGCCAGTGGCCTACAGCAAGTAATTTTCACTGTGTATGCTCTGGGTGGATAAGCGCACGGGTTGCCCTGTGCAATAGCATGCATCCAACCTAAAATTCGGCTATCACTGACTTCCTGTCCTATTGGATGGAAAGATGGTCTGCTCATTCACTCACTCATTCATTCATTCATTCACTCATTCATTCAAAGACTCATGAAGGAAGACATAATATTGTGCCCCCAGAAGGGGTCTAGACTGGACTCAGCTTCTGGCTGAGTTTTAGGGATGTGAGATGTGCGTTAGGATATAAAGTTGGGTATGTTTAAATGCAGTAAGAGAGTCACAGACTGTGTCTCAAGCACAGAGGATAGAAAGGTGAGCCCCACTAGAAGCCACGGGTTAGGGCAGTCCTTTGCAAGTAGCATTTAAGGTCCAGGGACATGGCTTTCATTAGTCATCACCCATCCTGGGCTGGACTCAGCGATGCAACTGTCCTCAAGTCACCCACGTTCCTGCCGGTAACTCCGCTGAGTTGATTGGTTCTCCAAGCAGGACTTGGGTAGAGCTGTTCCGTTGTTCTATCTTTGGGGGTCTCTCTGGGAGGAGAGACTTTCGTTCATGTCTCCTCAGGAAAACATGCAACACTGTGATGATATAAGCCTACAGAGCTGCAAAATCTGATACTTTTCAGATGACTGATAAATGAGGTAAAATTTTATAATCATCTAGAAAATACTAGCATCCTGCCACGGTATTATTTATATGAGTTTTAGAAATACTAATAGCTTTTGTTCTGGCCTAGGAGGTTCTAGTAAGCACAGGCATCTCAGGATAATTTACTGACACATTATGTCAGGCTCTGAGTTTAGTTATATATAGTTGGAGGGTTACTGGAAAGATAAGAGAGCAACAGAAAAATGAAATCATCAAAAAAAGAAGCCCCAGAGAACATCTATGTTCCAAGTCTGTGCTCAGAAACCATTGCAGTGACAGAGAAAATTAAACCAAAACTTCCCTCCACATCTTACTAAATAGCACTTTTTTTTTTTTTTTTTTTTTTTTTTTTTTTTTGCAGGCTCTCTCTAGATTCTGGATGGTTCGTGGAAGCCTTCCCGGGCACCAGTTAACTGACGCATGGCCAGTGGTAACTCCCATGCGTGTAAGTGTGTCTGGTAGAATGTTTGGAAAGGGAGGCGTGTTGAAGAGCGCAAGATGCAGAGTGAAACAGGCTGGTGAATGCGCATTCCAGGTGACCCTCAGTGTCCCCAGGAGCGAGGCTTCCATTCCCTTCTCCAGGGAGACCAGGAATAAGGAGGGGTATGAAGACCAGTGAGACTCATAGGATAGGGGCCCTGGGAATGGTTGATGCAGAGAGGGAGGACAAGAACAGGCTAATGAAACCCAGAGAGACAGCTGACCTGAACAAGGAGGAGCTAATGGGCCCCCAGACTGATAGCTGGGAATCCAGCGTTGGACTGACTCAGCCCCCCTGGACATGGGTCTCAGTTAGAAGACCTGGGCAGTCTAAGGGACCTCTGACGGTGGAGCCAGGATGTATCCCTGGTGCAGGAAAGGACTTTGGGAACACATTCCCCATGGAGGGATCCTCCCTTAGCCTAGAGGCAGGAGGGAGGGCCTAGTCCCTACTCCAAATGACTTGACAGATTTTGTTGACCCCTCCTAGAAGGCATCACCCTCCCTGTGGAGTGGGGGTGGGGTGGGATGGGAGGGTGGTTGGGGGGCATGGGAGGGTGGGAGAGAGGGAGGGAGAGGGAACTGGGATAGATATGTAAAATAAGAAAAATAAATAAACAAAAGTCATTTTAAAGAAAAAATAAAAAGTGATATTCAATAGTTGGGAAAAGGATAAACCTTTTAATGAAATTATTAAGAACCTTGGGAAGCAGGAAATATATAAGCACCTTGAATAGTCTGAGCATTTAAAATCAAAGTAGATATAGTTTAACCCAAAAAAGCTGACACAAATTAATTAGGATTACTTTCAATCTTCTTTTCTCTTTTATCATACATATTTAATACTTTGGATAAACCATGTGATTTTCCTAAGAGACTATAATTTGAAAACTCCCCAGAACAATGGAATGAAACTTGGTCCTCAGAAGCATCTGGAAGGCATCACTTAAAAGATCTGAATTAAAGAGGTGCATTCCCCCCCACACACACACACTTTTCCTCTCCCAAAAATGTGCGACAATCAGTTTTCAGGCAGGATCCCTGGCACCTGGTCCCTTCTGTTTATGACTCAACATCATCAGCTTATAGTGCATCTCCCTGTTGGGCTGGAGACGCACACACGGCCTTTCATCTTGAGCTGTTGGCTGCCCATCGCTTCCATTTGGCAGGAACGCCATGAAATCAGAGCCATCCTGTGCGTACACAGGGCTGAGCAACAACTGGGAAAGGCATCCAAGACGTGGAACGCAGGAGGGAAGATGCAGCTGTCCTGGACTGGGGTATCACACGACTCAGAATGGCTTATACGCTACTGGTGAAGTGTGGTCCAGGCGATGGTGGTCCGGCTGCTCTCAGAAGGACCTCGGTGCCCTCAGCCCCCTCAGCCCCCTTAGCGTGTGACAACCAGGTCCCTCCCTGCAAACTCAGAGGCAAAGGAATACGCTGAGTCCAGTCTGTATCGGCATGTGTGATGACCCAGGCATTTCATCTTGTCTTCCATCCCCACTCCATCTGGGAGGGGGCCTTCACAATCCCATCTGAGTTCTGTAGAGGCCTTCCTCCAGATGTCTGCTTCTAGATATCACTGTGCACTTCATAGTACGCCACCACCCCACCCAGCCCACCTCCACAACACGTGGGGGAACAGAAACACTCCCTAAGGCCCCCCTGGAGCAGTGAGGACAAACACACCCCACCTAACTCAGTGAGGTCTCTGTGCAAAACCTGTTCTTTCTATATGAGGAGGCCAAGGAAAGATGGGAGAATGTCAGCTCAACACACAGATGTTGAAGCAGCAGAAGCCAGCAAGAGGTCCGCACCAGGACTCTGAAGTCCTGTGTGTGGGAGAAGACAAGGACACCCTCACGCTCTCTGCCTACACAGGATCAGCATCCCCAGAAGAGGGGACGTCCAGTCAGTCAGGGTATTAGAAGTTTCCAAATTTCATCCTGCACTGTTTCCGAGCAACAAGAAAACACAATATCCAGTTCTTTTCTCATTAAAAAAAAAAAAAAAAAAAAAAAAAAAAAAAAAAGACATACATTAGAAACAAAACCTACAAAAATGTTATAGTCAACCCTAAGCAGATGTGACGTTATCAAAGTTACTATAAGATATCCACAGCTGTAACAGGTAAGTGAAATGGGAAGTTAAATATTTAAACGCCGCAGAGTTATTTTCGCCTCACTGTGACTAAATACCAAACGGAATAATTGAACGGGATCAATTATTTATTTGGCTCCCAGGTCATTTGGGCCCATGGGCTTGGGCAGACACACATGGCAGTGGGAACTGGTGGTACACAACCTACTTCATGGTAGAGAGAAGTCCAGAGAAGCCATGCAGGGAGGAGGCGGGACATAACATAGCTCCAAGAGCTCACCTGCAACAATCTCCATCCACCAGCTAAGCTCTACCTCCCAAGGCTGCCATTATCAGAAGCCATGAAAGGACTGATCCGCTATCAGGACAGAGCCTCATGATCTAACTGACTCTAGAAACACCCATGTAAGATACATGCAGAGGTGTGTCTCGCTAGTCTCCTGTGTTTCTTGGTTCGGTCAAATCGGTAATTAAGATCAACCACCACAATCAGGCACTATTTTTTGTTGTGGGGGTGGAGGGCTCTGTGTATGGACAGACTTCTAAATTTCTGATTCGTTTGAGACTGGCCACTGTTGTCAGGAGGGAAAGCCAGAGCAACTTTGTGTCACTCAGTTGTCTCCGAACCTACATCGGAGGGCAGCCACTTCCTAGGATTAGGCTGTTTGCTTGTTTGGAGGGTCTTTACTTGCTAGGTCCTGAGGCAGGACCTTATACTTCAGCCCGGCCTTGAACTCCCTACTTTGAAAAGGATGCCCTTGAACTTCTGATCCCCTGTGTCTACCCCCTCCCCCATGTTCTTGGCTTGATAGACTTGGACTCAGCTCAGTGCTATCGATTCAACTCAGAGCTTTGTGCATGGTGAGTGCCTGCTATATCCTCATCCCTGAGGACTGGGCTTGGCAGAAGAGCAAACATCATGTTTCTTAAGTCTGGGCCTGAGCTCACTCTGCCTCCACGCAGCATTTTCCACTGTGACCATGGCCTGAGCCCCGTTCTCTCCTATCTACCAGGAAGAAAGGTCACACGGACATGAACCCATTTTGACTTCAGGAAGCCAACACCTCCATGCTCTAGGGTTAGCTTCATCCTGAGACATCTCTCCACTTGCACACACATCTGGCATCCCTGACTTCAGGGCTGGGGATTAAATACCTCAGGAGCCTGAAAATGGACTCAGGGGCCAGGGAAATGGGAGGAGTATCAGGCCAGCTGACAGATGACCAGTTAGCTCGGGAACGGAGGCCAGCTAGCATCCCTGGTCACGCAACAGCCGATGGGGAACTCAGTCTTCCCACCACAGCATCTGCTTTCCCGACTAGACAAAGATCGGCGCCACTGGTCTCAGAAGCTATCTGACAGTTGTCCCCATGTTCCTGTCACTTTTCCCTCACTATCTATTGTCACACAGGAAGCAGCCCCAAAGTGTTTTTGTTTTATTACAAACACAGCAGAAAAGCAAGAGACTGCAGTCTCCTAGAAGCCAAGCCTCAGATCCCTTGTTCAGATAAGAGAGCAGTCCGCCATTTGTCACTCTAAAAGCACTACACCGAGAAGGAACGCCAAGGAGCTCGCTTTCCCTCACACAAGAGAAATCAACTCCTTTCTTGGTCGTGTGTGAGGGGGTGGGGCGGATAGATGGGACATTGCAAAGTTTCCCTTTTGTTGTGAAGTTTGGGTAGCATGTTTTTTTGTTTTTTTTGTTTTTTTGTTTTTTTGTTTTTTTTTTTTTTTTTTTTTTTTTTTGGCTCTGACCTCTCAGAGGGTGGAGGGTTCTACTTTGGCACCGGAAGCACCAGCTCCTGCATGCCCCTGCCTCTGCCCAGCCCTGCGCCTGTGCCCAGCTGCCCCCGCATGCACGGGGCTCTGCTGACCACACTGGCCCCGCTGAGGAGAGCCAGGACAGCTGAGAGAAAAGGCTTTCCTGCACGATGGACGTCAGCACATAAAAATGATGACCTCAGGAAGCCTTAACCCTGTTCTCTTCATGTGCCTGCCCGGTCACATCCCTCAGAGGAAGCTCCCACAGACGACAGCCCACGTGCGGGCAGACACCAGTCAAGTGAGCTCTTGGCCCCAGTTTGTATGTCGTCTTGACCACCCGATGAGTGATCACACCTCACAGATCCAAGGAAGAGGGACACACAAGGACTTGCCGCGTGTCATTAAGAAGCTGCAGTGTCAGGAGACGGTGGCTTTTGTCAGTCCGAGGCAGTCCATTTCGGGATCGGCTTAAATATAGTTACAACAAGGGTTGAGCTAAACCACTCATGAATTTCCTCACAAATATTTACTATGCGTTGTGTTGAGCAGAGGGGTCAGGACACCTGCTCTCTCTTGATGAGGAAGGCAACTGCTCATACCACCAACGCTGAGTGGGAAATGTCAGGCAGGACCAAGGAACCCAGCCCCAGCCCCAGGGTGGAGGTGAGGGTCGGAGGACATTCTCCATGCAAGGCACTCTTAAAGTGCATGCCAACAGGAAGTCCGGAACAACCTGGGAAGAAGGAAGAGAGGTATGTGGAGAAACAGAGCGGGCATATGCAAGGGTAGCTGTGCATCCCAGCAGGAAAGCCCTGGTAGTCTCAGCTTCAGGTGCAAAGTACTGTCTAAAAACATTAGTGCCCCCCCCCAGCTTTTAAAGGAAAACTCATTAGTGATCTATAACGTCAGACCAGGGGTCCACAAACTACAGTTCTGGGGTCATACCTGGCTCCCAGTCTGTTCTCTGTTCCTTTCCCCCACGTTCCACTTGGCTCAAAAGTCCTTACATAGTCACATGAAGCCACAGATACAATGTCTACATACAATGGTGGCTGCCGGGCTCACACCAAGCAACCGCTAAGGAGGGGTTAGCTACTTTTAGCTAGTTTCAGGCTAGTTACTTTTATGCCACTGTAATCAAGTAACAGAAGCAACTCAAGGAAGGAAGCAACGACTTCCCTTCTCCGTCTCTTAAGATTTAGTCCATCATGGCAGAGAGAAGGTGGCAGAGTTGCTGGCAGCTAAGACATGCAGCTGTGGCCCCTCACACCACAGGACCAGACCGCAGGCAGAGAATTCGGGCTACAACTGACAGCAGATATGACCAAGGCTAGTCTTCAAAGGCCTGCCCCTAGTGGCCTAGCGCCACTAGCTAGGCCCCACTCCTGCAAATTTCCAGAGTCCCTGTTCTGACATCTCGGTGCCAGGCATTCCAACACACAGGTCTTTAAGAAGCATTTTAATTCAAACCTTATCTCAGCCGCTCTAGAGCCAAGAACACAGAGACAGGCGGTTTCTGGACTTGGGAGACAGAGGAGCTGTGCCTTGGTATAATGCCCCTCTCCAAACTTTGGTGAGATTCTCACTGTGGTTCATCTATGTCTGCCCCCCGCCCCCGTCAGTTAAAAGAGCTTCCTATCTGGTGTGCACCTCTGGGGAATGCAAAGATTTTGGGGAATAAACAAAGGTATCTCATCAGATAAGACCCAGGACTTCTGCCAAGAGATAAAGGGACGGGACATCCACCCCAGAGTCTGCAGGGCGGGTTTGGTGGACCCATTGCTGATTCATCTCCCTGTCCTGAGGTTCTCATCACACGCCTCATTAAGAAATGGAGTGTGTCTCCCTGGGAGGTCCATGGGCCATCTGCATGGGCCTAGGATGCTTGAAGGAAGGAAAGAGTCCTAAAACCCAGCCCCATCTCAGGATTCCAAACGCTGCGGGTGGGAACTAGGAATGCATGGCCAGCCCTGCTCAGGGGCCCCAAAGGGCTACAGAGGAAAAGGCGGATAGAGATGAGAGAATATGAAAAACCAAACGCCACTTCTCATGTTCACCCTGGACTCCTCCTTGTCCTCCAGGGCGGAGATCAAGGTCAGCACACGCTCTGCCCTGGCTAACCTGCACTCATGAGAAGACAGCGCCTCCACACTGTGCTCATCTCCCTGTTGGTGCAGGAGTTTGCCCTGCCGGGCCTGGAGCTGGATGGAGAAAGGGTCTCACTCATCTTTGTTTGTCCAGCCCGGCCCAGCGCCTGGCGTGCACTGAATGTAAATAATTGCGGGCGTACTGTTGTTGGTAATCCAGAATGCCAGCTGTCAGAGGAAGCAGGAAGGGCTCTCACACATTCCCACAATGAGGCCCCTGTTGCAAACACTTTCTCGGTTGTCCCGGGGCCCACAAATGTCACCGGATGGTGCATCTGTTTGGTCGTCCTACCTAGACCACAGAGCAGACATTTAGTAGGGCGGCCCATTCATTAGGGTCCTGATTTTACTCCATGAAAAAGACACACTACTAATACACAGTTGTCGTTGGCTGAAAGAAACGGTTACTGTGATGGACGTATGCTGAAGTGTTTCAGGAAGTAAAGAGAACGCTAACACGTCCAATCAAAACAGACAAAAGCTCAGTCATTCTCAGCCCAAGTCAGGCTGCCTAGAAGGGAGGCAGAATTCCAGGCAACTGCTCTCTCCAAGATTCCAAAGAGGCGAGAAGAGACCCTGAATGGAGGGAACCTAGCTCCCTCAGAGACAACCAACGACTGGGAACACACAGCCAGCAATCATTAAACACACAGTAAGACACAACAAACAATACAGAATACCAAGGACGGACATCAGGTACATGAAATAAGAGCAGTTGCGGGGAAATTAATTAAAGAGACTTAAAACAAAACAAAAACACCAGAAAGCCACCAGAAAATAACCAGGCATATTATTCTCAAATAACACAAATACTGGTCAAAAAAAAAAATTCTTAAAACAAGCTGAATGGAAGGGTTAAACAGAAGATTTGACTCTGTTGCATGGAAAGTTAGTGAACCACACTATACATATACGTATGGAAATGGGCAATATGAGTGGCAGGAAGTCAGGAAGGAAATAAAAAGCAAGTTCAACTTAACATGTAACTAGAATCTCAGCAGGAAAGGCTGCACTGAAGGCTGATCATCGCTTAGAAGTGACCAAAGGGCCAAAGGCAGAGAAAGCATATCTGTTCACTCAAGAAACATTGGTTGAGTGCTTAATGACTGTCTGTTGTGTTTTAGAGGCAACTCTTCCCCGAGAAGAAACAGGATCTCCTGCATGGGGACAGTCAGATGGACCACAGACCTCAGAGCGAAAATGGAAGTTGCGTAAATATTTTTGATATGCAGGGTTATTTGACCCTGCTAGAGGGTCAAGATCCACAGGTTGAGAACCACTGCACTCAAGGCCCTTTTGAAAGATTTACTTAATAGGAAGCGAGGAAATGAGACATCTTATAGCATAAAGGGTAAATATAGTGTGGATACGAATCAAGGCACACATAAGCTACATAAAAACATGAATTAGCAACAAAACAAAACAACAAAGAACATTGGCTAATACCCCCCTATCAAAAAATAGGGGGGGTCAGTGGCTGACCTGAAGTGTTGTAGGTTTCTTAGATTGTCTAAGAGAAGATCTAGGGGGCTGGAGAGATGGCTCAGTGGTTAAGAGCACTTGCTTCTCTTGCAAAGGACCAGTGTTTTGTTCTAGCATCCTTACGGCAGCTCACAGCTGCCTATGATTTCAGCTCTGGGGGATCTGCTGCCTTCTTCCTGTGGTCTTCTGTATACCAGTGGCACACATAAACTCACATGGGCATGCGTGCACAGACATAAATAATCCTGCTTTTAAGGTGGAGGGTCTCCCTGCATTGGATGCAGGCTCTGTTAAATAAGCTTGGTGAACTTTCTAGGAGCAGTCACTAAAAGAGCTGAAATTTAAAAAGCTAAATTTCCAGCAAATGGAAGAAGGAATAAAATGGAGGAGGAAAAGCAAGTCTAATTATCTTTTCTTTCACAGAAGGAAAAACACAGAAGGGCCAAGATTAAGGGGGAAAAATGGCCTAACAAGACCAAATTCACCAACACATTTAAAGAGATCAAGTGCCACACTAGTTAAGAGCATTAAGGCTGGGCCCTTGGGTGCTCTGTCACCAGTCCAGGGTGTTACTGGGACTCAGTGGAGCCTTTACGACGGGGAACCTAGTACAAGGAAGTACCCTTGAAAGCATCATGAGGATCCCCATCCACACTGCTTGCAGACCACAAGGGCAACAGCTTTATATGCTGTGCACAGACTTCCACCATGAAGAGATGTCTCATCACAGGCCCAACGGATGTGGTCAGTGACCAAGGGCTGAATCCTCTGACACCATGGGCCAAGACACAGCTTCCTCTTTATAAGCTGATTGTCTCAGGTATTTTGTTCAAGAAATGGAATGCTGACTACCACACAAACACTAAAGCACATTCCATGAAACCAAAATACTCTTAAGTACATCTTTCAAGCCCCAGAAAACTACTGGGACATGGGATATTTGAGATTCAAGGTAACGAAAGATTAATTATAGATAAGTACTAATCAAAGGAAAGATGGAATTGCCATATTAATAGCAGATAAAATAGTTACAAAGACAAAACATAATTCTCAGATCAGATCTTATACTATAGTAAAAAATTTCAATATACTATAAAGAATTTTTAAAGTCTAAATGCGCAGGCACACACACTTGGTAAGATTACATCGTGTGTAAAATTCATAAATATAGAAACTGTAAAACTCTGCAAAATAATATTTTTGTAAATATAGATCACCAGCATATGTAAAGTTAACTCAGCCAGAGGCTATTTTAACAGTAGAGCTAGCTAGGTTCAGTTGTTGAATGTCTATAAAACCCTAACCCTTATAGCTAAAGACCAGACCATTCTTGCCAAGCATGAAAAGAACATTTGCAACACTTGACTTCCGACAAACTTACAAAGTTAGTGAAAGTAAAAACAAAAAAAAGTCAGTATCATAAAAGTCACATTCTCTGACCATAGCACCAAGAAGAAGAACGCAAAAAGTTTTAAAAAGGTGTCAGCTTAAATTAGTTTAATAATAAGCCTCTAAAAATAAAGTATGAGTCAAGGAAGGAGGAATGATGAGGGTTGAAAACCCTGAAGCTGGAGTAACAGTTAACTTATACATTTCAGCAGGGCGGCTGTGGTGGCCGGTACAGGGACACATAGCTCCAGAGAGGAGCCCAGCATCAGACTGAGCCCTTTGGAACGCCGTGAAGGACCTGGGGCAGGCCGCTGGCTGCAGGGGACATTGGAGACTGTACTGTTGTGTGATATTTTGTTTGTGTTGACAAATAAAGCTTGCCTGGAGCTCAGAGGGCGGAGCTAGCCACTGGTGAAACATAAGAGGCCAGGCAGTGGTGGCACGAACTTTTAATCCCAGCACTTTCTCCAGGAGGAAGCGGGAAGATTAGGAGTTCAAGGCCGCCCTGAGCTCCACGAGGTTGAACCAGTCTAAAAGAGAAACAGAGCTGGGTGGCGGTGGCTCCCACTTTGGATCCCAACTCTTGGGATCTGGTGCCTTTGATCCCAGAACGATCGGGAGGTGGAGGCAGGAATGTAAGGGGGTAGAGGCAGGATCTCCCCATTCAGCCTGAGGATTCGTAGAGAGAAGCTCTCCCCCACTCAGTCTAAGGACTCAGTGGACAGAAGTTTGGTGGCCGTTTCTCTGATCTTGCAGCTTTTACCCTCGGCTTCTGGCCCCGGGTTTTATTGAGACTGAGTAGATCCACACTTCACTGTGCAGGAGGATAAAGGCAGTCGATGAAAAAGGCTCAGGTGACAATCAAGAAGGCAGGGGTTGGACACCAGCAATGTGACAGAGCCTCCGGGTTCCCCAGCCGGCAGAGAGTGGCCTTTCTCGGTGCTTTAACTTCTCTTTATTTCATTCCTTTTTTTTTTTTTTTTTTTTTTTTTTTTTTTTGCAGTCTTACCCTTCTGGACCGAGCACACTATACATCCTCATGTGTGGGGATTTTTATGTTGAGAGGTGACTGATTTTTAGTTCCTGCAATAACCATCAAGCAGCTTGTCTATGTGAAGGAAAGTGCAGAAAGGTGCCCATATTCAAACACGGCTTTGGGACGACAGGCTCGTCTCCTTCATCTGATTAACGGCAGCAACACTGCAGGCTTTGAAGTATTGTACCGAAAGGGATGTATCTCCAGGATACTTCCCTCCCTTTCTCATCCCTCCCATCCCTTCCCGTCCCTCCCCTCCTCTCCCCCCCCCCCCCTCCTTGAGTTCTCTTCTCTCCCCTTCTCTTTCTTTTGATTTTTGTTTGTTTGCTTCGAGGCAGAGACTCGCTGTATATCCAGGCTGGCCTCCAATTAATAACCCTCTCTTCTGCCACCTCCTGCGCTGTAGGACTACAGCCTCCAGGGCCAGCCCTCTAGGGCGCTTCATGAACCACTGGAAGACTAGCCTACTTAGGAGCCTTTGTACCTAGGAGCCTTTGTACCTAGGTGCAAGTTACCAAACTGCTTCCCAGGCCATTGCAGTCAGGATTTGGGTACTAGAGTAGGAACACGGTAAAAATGAGACACCATCTCTCTCTCTCTCTCTCTCTCTCTCTCTCTCTCTCTCTCTCTCTCCCTCCCACTCACTCCCTCTTGATAGAGTCTACCTGTGTAACCAGACTGGCCTTGAATTCCTGACCTTTGAGCTGTCTCAGGCTCCCCAAACATGAAGATTACAGTCACGTGTTACCACACCCAGCATGCATGGCCATCTTTATCATTTCATACTAATTACTTGCATGTGTGTTTTAATGCCAAGACATTGAACAACCTGATTACATAGTCTAAGAAGGTTTCCTTTAGGCCAGTGAGAAGGCTCAATGTGTAAAGACTCCTGCTGCCAAGCCTGTGTGAAGATGATGACCGATGCATGTGGTCTTAAAGAGTGATTCTTCCAATGGGAAACTGGACATACGGGCGTGGACATGTCAGTGCAATTATGTAATGTTTTGAGATGGAGCTTTGCTGTTGTGTCTAAACTCTTGGGTACAAGTGACTCTTCTACACCAGGACCCAAGTACCAGAGTTACAGGTGTGTGCTAACTCACCTAGCTTAGTCTCATAATTTTTTTTTAAACGAAAGCAAGAAAAAGCTCCTTGCTGATACAAATCCCATTCCTTAGAACCCCTAGACTTCTTACTCCTCTCCTGTGGGACTGGTGGTTACACACATAGTGAACATTGAATTGTCAAGGTGGCTCAGTTCCCACACACAACACTGATTCTGCTCCCCAGATATGAACTGGGCAAGGGAAAGATGGACACCTACTGGTGCTTGGACTCAATGAGGCATGCTACCTTCCATGAGCCTTCATGTAGATGCAGCTCAGACAACAGCATGCATCTGTATTTGCTCACAGACAAGATCTAGGCGCCCTTTTCAAAACTATACATTGAAAAACTTTTTGAAGTGCAGCCAAGGGGGTCCATAGAAGCAAATGCATAGCTTTAAATATTTACACTACAAAAAAGGAAAAAAAAAAGGATCCAGCTTAACCTGGGAAAAACACACTAACACATAGTAAAGAGGAGGAAAATGATGAAGAGGAAAACAAATGATGCCCAAATTGGGTATTTAAATAAATAATGTATTAGATACTCCAATGATCAAGCTAATTCAGCAAAAAAAAAAAAAAAGGGGGGGGGAGACACAATGGCATTACACATTCAAATGATACAGCAACACATTCTTTCTAGAAGTTTAAGTGTATATTTTGCCTGCATGTACATCTGCACACCATGTGCACTCCTGGTACCCATGGAGGTGAGAAGAGGAATTTGGATGCCCTGGAACTGGACTTACAGATGGTTGTGAACATCATGTAGTGCTGGGAATTGAATCCAGATTCTCTGGAAGAGCAATCAGTGCTCTTAACCACTGGGCTTTCTCTCTAGTCCCATACTTCTTTCTTAAGCACCAATAGCAAATTAGAAACCCTGCCTAGGGCAGACTTGTGGCTTGGCAAACGCCCTTCTCCAGCACCCATGCAGACCCTTAGGGAGGGCAGGATTAAGCTGGCACTATGAGGAATCGCCCAATATCTTAGGACAATTGCAGGAATCAAAACAAACGCTTGGGGGGTGAGGAGGAACCCTGAGAACAGAGCGACGAGCACTCTCTCCAATAGACCACCCACATCCCTGACCTTCCTTTTATTTCAGAAGAAAAGTCATGGATGAGCCATTGTTCACTTGTGTGAAGGACCCTGAAGTAGAAAGATGCCTTTTATCCCTTCCCGGTACTAGCAAGCTTTCAAAGATCCCACCATCAACCTCAAAGGCTCCATCCCTAGGTAGGGATTTGAAACATCCAGTGGGTGAGAGCTCAGTGTTTACACTCTATCAGGGCTGATTCTGCCCACCCCCACCCCCCCATCTAACAAGCAGACGAGGCTGAGGCACACAGAAAAGTCCATGTTGAGGAATACAGTGTAAGTAGGAAGTCCCCTGAGTAAGGAGATGGCTTGGGACAGCCCTACCATTGACAGTCACTCCTGACTCCCTTGAAGCTAAGGCAAGGGCGGATGAGTTCTAAGTGACTATTCTACCTTGTACACAATGCACCAAATGAAGTCACAGCTTCCCCAGCAGCCAGCCTGGCCGGATGTGTTCCCAATGCCACCAAAGGAGACAAAGGGCACGTTGGCTGGCGGACCACCACAGTAACAGAGAACTAAAGTTGACAGGTGACAACCTCCACAACAGTGTGGGCCTCTGGCAGGGTCTTTAACATCACCAGCTTCAGCTCTCTCCCTTGCACAAAGCTAAGACAATCATATCTCCCCACAAGTACCACACGCAGCCCATCTACTTCCCACCTCTTCCAGCATCCGGTCCCTGAAAACACACCCAGTCCATAACCCCAGCCGAACCAAAACCACAGTTTCGTTCATTACTTCGATAGTATCTGAAATAACAGAAATGAATTGCTTTCCATATTCTAAATCAAAGAAAGCACAGGGAACCCATGGAGGTCCTATGGGATTCTGGGTTTACTTTCAGTGGCTAGGCTTCCAGGATAGATGTGGGGGAGTCCTCCTGAGGGTTGACACGTGAGAGATGAGCCACAAGAGGTTAGAGCTACTTAGAATTTGCCGAGGAAATCTCTCCCCTAGGTTTCATAACCTCATCTGCAGCTTTAAGGCAGGCAACCTAAGTAACATTTTAGCTTGCCCCTGAAGAAGTCAGACCACTGTTCTGTGCACACTGAGATGTCACCTGCTAGTGACAATAATGGCATGCATAGGATGAGAAAATGGGGCTGAAGAAGTTAATTGACAGACTGAACCCACACAGCCCCCAGACACAGTGTCAGTACCATCTCCTGACTTCCTACCATTCTGTGCTGTGTTTAATAACTGTCAATCACGCAGCAAAGTTCCGTCAACCCTGGAACCCCAGCAAATTCCTGAAGAACAAGTCAGAGTATTTGCATGCAGATTTTTATGGCTTCTTCTTGGGTGTCCAAGGATCACCTTCATTTATGTCCATCTTTCTAGAGTGGGTGTGCGTTCTGCTTTAAAGGTTTTTATGTTCACCTTTTTAAGAGAATGTGTGTGCGCGCACATGAGCATGTGTGCACACTGTGGGAGGGTGTGTGTGTATTCCAATGTGTTCGTGCATATGTGTGCCAGCGGAAGCCAGCGGATAACTTCATGATCTTTGAGACACGGCCTCTGGAATGTCACTGAGTAGGCTACCATATCCCCATAATGCCATACAGGAAAGAACAGCTTCCTGGAACTGCAGCCCAACTTGAGACATGACCACCAAGGAAAGATAAAGTATACAAAAGGCATTCCGGCCCTCCTGATGTCCCTCTTGTTAACTGAACAAGTGGTTTGGACAAGAACTAAGAGACAAAAAAATTTCCTTCCTCCATTTACCCGAGTACAACCAATCATCTTATGGGGATTAAGTTGAGCTATAACTTAGGCAAAACTCAGTAGAACTGTTAGTCTCTGTGGACCAGCTCTGAGCTGACCTAAAACATGAAAACCCACAGCCTCCTAGCTCACAGTGCTTAAGGGGAGGGAGGGAGGGAGGGAGGGAGGGGGAGAGAGAGAGAGAGAGAGAGAGAGAGAGAGAGAGAGAGAGAGAGAGAGAGAGAACAAAGTGTGGAGTGTGGAGATTGCCTCCTCCTCCAGCTCCAGCAGTCACAGAGAGATGGGAGCCTCCTCTGGTCGCCTTGCCTGTCGCCTTCCTATGATTTACTAGCAGGAAAACCCACAAACTCTTGTCCAATCTCTCAGCTTTCCTAACTTCTCCTAAATTGCTGCTCTTTGTCCTAAAGCTGTTTTTACCAAAATTACTGCCTGGGAGAGCCTTGACCTTTGTCCCCTGAATTTCAGATAACCAACCATTTGAGCACTGGATGGTGGTGGTGGTGGGGGGGGCGAGTTGCCGGTCTTCAAGTCTTCAAAGTCGATTTCCCATCTCCTGAATCCCCCTTGGAGATAAGCCAACCCCGATGTGCCAACACAGTTCAACCCCGCCTGAAGAAGTCCCCAGCCAAGACGGGACACATAATCTCCAATCACTGTGCCAACACACCTCAGTGACAACCGCGGAGGCAGGTGTGTGTGTAAAGCGTCTCCCAGTTGGCTTCTAGGAAAGTTTTCCTTTAGCTACTCCTTCAGGCCAGGACAGAAACAAAAGGCTTTCTCGGGCATTTGCATTGCAGCTCATGCAAGCATGAACTGGAACCTGGTGGGTCCCTGAAGGTGGTCATCGGACGGACGCGGGTGTCTCTGAGTCACCAAGACTCTAGAGACCTAGGCTGGTGGCCACCTTCTCACACTTGCAGTGTGGCAGTGAGACGGGGTCACGCTTACCTGGCTGACGATGGTGGAGTGGGTCTCCACATAGCGCCAGTCGCCGCCGCTGCAGGGCACCAGGGGCGCGGAGCGGTTGGGGAAGGCAGCGAGTGGGTCGCAGCTGAGCTCAGTGCTGGCATTGGTGGCTTCCAGCAGGTAGCGGTGGCAGTGGCCTTGGCCTCGGCGTTCGGCCGCCGGAGCGCGGAGCTCCGGTGCCGTGAGGTTCCACTCCTCCTCGGGGCTCCAGGCGCAGCGCTCGGCCAGCTCGGTGGCACGCGGCCCGCGACACCAATAGTAGTCGGGCTGGCTGCCCAGGAAGACCACACCGACGAAGAGGAAGGCGAAGGTGACACCGGTCAGGCACAGCAGCAGGAACACGCGCCGCTGGAAGCGCCCGAACTCGCCCGCCTTCCTTAGCGCCTGGTCGAACGTGGGCATGGTGCGCCCTGCCACCCCGCGTCCTGCCGTCCGCCGCTCGGCCTGCAAGTGACCCGCGGGCGCCGCCGCCCGCAGCAGCTCTGCACCCGCCGCCCCCGCCTCGCTCGCTCGCTCGCTCGCTCGTTCACTCGCCCGCCCTGGCAGCCCGCCCCGGGCCGCTCCTCCCGCTCCAGGCTCCCGGCTCCCGGCCTCCCGCCCGTGCGCGCCCCGGACTGGCACAGACCCGAAGGGCAGGTTGGGGTGGGTTCGCAGTGGTGTCACCATGCACCGAGGCTCCAGACCTGTAGCCTGCCCTAAAGGGACACCCCGGGTCGGAGTTCCCTGAGTTCCAGGATCGCCCAGCCTCTCTGCAGACTCCAGGAATAGCTAGCCTCCAGGGCTCAGAGGCTGCTGGAGCCAAAGTCCCTGAACTCCCAAGGTGACTGTCCCGCCACCTCCAGGAACAGGGCTTCGCAAATGCCCCTGCTCACCACCTGCCTAGAGCCCTGGGTGGGATGTTGGCAACAGGGCAGAAACTGGTCGACTATTCCAGCAGGACAGAGGGACAGCCCACGGGCTAAGAGATTTGCTTAGTCCTGAAGTTAGATAGGAGAAGGGACCACTTTAAGGCGAGGTTCTTTGGTATAGTCCCATCCTGAATCTCTGGGAAACAGTGGTGCTTGGTCGGTTTGATTCCACCCTAGCATCTCTGTTACCCCTCAAAGATCTGCAGATCCTGTAGGATGCCGCGCCCCATCACCCCCTCGCCTGGTCCAGTGGGTTAGCAATCAGCTGCCAGGTTGCAGGTTCACCAGTGCTGACCCAGGTACATCTGCATCAGCATGCTCTAAACCATTCTAATTTCCCCAGCCAGCTCTTCTCTACGTCCCCCGGCCAACACACACACACCTCATTCCATCAGTCAGCCTTTAGCAAACTTTGTCAAGGGACCCAAAGAGTGCAGGTTTAGCTCCGTTCTCCACAGCAAGAACACTGGAGCCAGGCTGCCTTGTTCCAGCCCATCTGATGCCTTTACCACTTGTGATCCTGAGACAGTCAGTTGGCTAGCCCTGGCTTTCCAATCTTTTAAATGAGTCGAACATAGCCCTGGCTTTCCAATCTTTTAAATGAGTCGAACATACCTACTTTGTAGGGGCCCTGTGAAGACTGAGCAGAGTAACAAGAGGAAAGTACCAGAAAAATGCTCTGGGTTTTCACTCAGTAACCATTACTGCAGTTTGCTCTTTGCCTCTGGACAGGTATCAGCCATGCGTGGGTCCGAGAATTGGTGAAATCGATCATACAGCATAGAAAGGTCTCTCTCTCTCTCTCTCTCTCTCTCTCTCTCTCTCTCTCTCTCTCTCTCTCTCTCTGGTCCCATTTGTCTACCCGCCCCAGATTGGGTCTCCCCTCTCCAGCCCACTTCTGCCTGCTGGCCCGGCTTTTGGTGAAACCACACCCTGCCTGCCCCAGACTCTGAATCTCAGTGGCACCCCAGTCCCTGTCACTCCCCAGTCTTTAACTCAACCCCTTTCCCCACAGCTCCCCCCCCCCAACTTTTTCTGCCTTGCTGTCAAAGCCCTCCCCACCGCTAATCCCTGTATGTGTTTATTCATTCATCTGACAGTCTTACTCACTCCCTGGCTCCCTGGCTGCCCTGTGTTGCTTCCCTACATCCCAAGTTTCATGCAGGGAAAAACTTTTCTCTGGACCTTCATGTCAGTACCGACAGTAGTGCACGGTAGGCACTTAGCTAACATTTGATTGATGAATGTCATGCCCCGCCATTCATTTCCTACTTCTGGTGACTCACTGATGGTCATCCACTGCGGGCACGGAAGCTTCTGTCTTCCGGACCAGCCCGTTCTGAGGGATGACTTACTTTCCACCAGGCGGCTTGGAGATTCTGTCTTTAGTAGCTCACCTTGCTCTCCAAATCAAACCCTCCTGTGTCAGTGCTCTTCCCAAGCCCAAACTATCTCTCTTTCTGTCCCTTGCTTGCATTTTCTGTTTCTTAAGACTTGATGGGTTTGGGACATTATTTGCATATTTGTGAGCTTTGCTCCTCGATGAAGCTGTGTAGTGGGACAAGCGCCATCCTCTTAGTCGGTGGATTAACGTCGGTTTCTCCGACGCTATAAGAAATCTCAATTTGGATGGAATAGAGTATACATTTTTCACGGCTCCCTGCTTTGTGTGCCTTGTCATAAAAATCACGTTTTACTACGATGTTAAACGCTTTCTCATATTCACACACACACATATAGTCTAGCACCCATTGCTAGTCCGTCCTGAGCTACGCCCTGGGCCTTCATGTAGCCTTATTAAGTTGTATTTTCACACTGAATTTTAATGTCTCTGGAGCTAATCCTGTGCAGAATATGGCAGGATCTAATTTTACTTACGTCTTCCATATGATCAAGCAGCTATCTGAATGCACTTAACTTTGCCTGGACTTACAGCTCTGCCCCTGTCTTTATGAGATTCCTAGCTATGCTGCCAGAGCCTGACCTGTGCCCTTCATCCTGTCCAGTGCAGTGGCTGTCTGTCTGTCCTCAAGCAGCCAGCACTGTTCTCCACTGTCTACCACAGTCTAATAACTAGCAAAGCAAGTCCCACCTTTCTTCCCTACTCATCTTACCCCTCTTCAGACTGAACTTGGCCATTCCTGGAGCCCTCATCTTCCTTATATGCTTTACATTTTGATAAATTCACAAATTCCATACATATTTGACTGGAACTTTTTTCTTTTTTTCTTTCTTTCTTTTTTTTTTTTTTTTTTTTTTTTTTTTTTTTTTTTTTTCAAGACAGGATTTCTCTGTGTTGCTTTGGAGCCTGTCCTGGAACTTGCTCTGTAGACCAGGCTGGCCTTGAACTCACAGAGTGCCTCGCAAGTGCTGGGACTAAAGGCATGTGCCACCAACGCCCGGCTTTGACTGGGACTTTTATTTAAAGTCATATGTGCGCTTTATATTTCTCTCTACTTTGAAAGGAGTTTGAGAGAAAGAAAACAAATCTCTCCCTTTCTCTCTCTCACACACACTCTCTCTCTCACACACACATGTACACTTATGCACACACATATATACTCATAAATATATACACATATTGCATGCGAGTATATATCGCATATATACATATCTGTACATATGATATTCATATATCACAGTACTGGAATGGAGCCCCGAGCCTCAGTTGTGTAGGCAAGAGCTCTACCACTGAGCTTCACTGCCAGCCTTGGCCTTTTTATCTTCAAGATACTGAAAGCAGTTGGGCATGTTGCAGCCACCCCAGCACTTGAGAGGCAGGGGCAGGAGGGAGGACAGCCTCAAGTTTAAGACCAGCTCGTCTAAACAGTGAGTTTTGACCAGCCAGGGCTATATAGTTAGACCCTGTCTCAGCATTAACAATAAACCCATTGCACGCTGCTCTAGCCTGCACCATCCAATAGGGAACAGCCACACACGCATTCCCAAACGCACATCATGAAGAGGAAAAGATGACAAACTGTGTTACTGGTGGGCACACGTGTTTAGTGCTCTCTGCAGAAAAAAAAAAAAAAAAGAATGTTGTTTTCTTTCACCAGGGGATATTCTGGGGCATTTTACTGACCTAGATGCTTTTTTGGCCAACTAATTCTGGTTGGAGTTTCCAAAGACGACTGGAACTAGAGCCCCCAGGCATCCCATTACATACCCACAGTAGAAATAAAAAGGTATACTGAAGACATTTCCACTCCCGTGTCTATTGTAACACCATTTCTAATAAGTAGGGTACAGAGCCAACCATGACACCCATTCACAGATAAATGAAGAGGATGTGTACCTGTGAATGAAGGGATGGAGAAAAAATACATGTATGTATACATGATGTAGGTATCTACATGTCATGTAAATGAGCAGATGTTATTCAGCCAGAGTAGAGAATGAAATCCAATCGCGACTGGAAGGAGCTGGAATGTATCATGTTAAATGAAATAAGCCACACACAGAAAGTCACTCACGTGTGGAAGCTTAAAAAGCTGGCTGGGCTCGGAGAGGAGGAGGGGGAGAGGAGGAGGGTTAGGGGTTGCTGAAGCCCAGGAGGGGTGAGGGGATGGACACAGAGGTTAGAGATCAGTTACCAAATGCGACTGAAGGCAGGGCTAGTTCCAGTGTTACCTGATACAAAGAGGTAACCACAAGACACCACAATTTAGAATGCATTTCAAAAACAGTAAGAAAAGTCCAGAGATTCACAACACAGAGAAGTGATTGGTGTCTAAAGAGACTGAAAGGCTAATCAGCCTGCTTTGGTCATAACATAGTATATACCACACTCCTCTAACATGTAAAATAATGTATGCTCATTTGAAAGATAAAATGCTAATTGAATAATAATTAATTTCCCCCTACCATCAGCTTTTGTAAAAACACACTGACATAGCTTTTTTTTTTAAAGATCACTTTTAATTATATGTGTGATCATTTGTAATTACGCAAGTGTGTCTGTGGGTGGCGTCGTGCACATGAGTGAGTGCAGGTTCATGCAGAGGCCAGAAGAGGGCGTAAGATCGGTGGAGCTGGAGCTCCAGGCAGTTGTGAGGCATCTGACAGAGGTATTGTATATCAAACAGTGCCTCTGGGGGAATTTTATACACTCATAACCACTGAGCCATCTCTCCAGCTTTAGAAAAGTGATTGTTTCAGTTTATTTATCTGAAAATTACAGCTGTCATTTTGACAGTTGTAGACTGGTAAATATAAGGTATTATAATATATTTACCATATTCCGAGTGACCAAAGTAAATAAATCTCATTTATTCTGTTTGGACAAAGTAAAGCACATGCTTGTACACACACCCACACAAGTGTGCAAACATGCACACACATACAAACACAAACATACACAGACACACGGTGTTAATATGCAACCTATTTTTTTTTTTTTTTTTTTTTTTTTTTTTTTACTGCATTGAAGTGAACTTGGCAGGCAAGTTGGTACCAGCATGTGCTCAGAGCAGAGATCAAAAGAACTCATATCTTCCTTCCCTGTTTTTAAGGAGTGGATAACAATGCCCCAGAGACTTGCCCTCTCCATATTTGGCATCACGGAATAGTTCCTTCCACATTTACGTGTTAACATAGCTGGAACTCCTCCCTGGCCCTGCTCTTACTCTACTGGCTGGGGTTGCCCCAACCCCAACTTAATTCACCAATAGTCATTGCCATTTTTCACTTGTCAACTGATTTTAGTTACTTCCCTGGAAGAAAATTTCGGTTTTGAGGGGAAATTTCCCTACCACAGCGGCCCATGTGCCCTCAAAATTTGAGCCCAAAATAAGCCAGTTCTTTCTTAAGTTTCTTACTATCTGGTTATTCAGGTTCAGTACCAAGAAAAGAAACTAACACAAGACTATTTCCTGTCTGGTGTGCCATGGGTTCAAATTGTCTTTTCCTTTAAATACAAAGAAAATGTAGACAGTGCGGTAACTCGGGTCACTTCTAATGGGACTTTTTAAAAAAATGTATTGAGGCAGCTTTGTTGATAAAGCAAAGAATGCAGACAGATGCAGACAGAGTCCATGTTCAACGGCCCTGACTGACAGCATGGAGACTACATCTCAGAGCACTAAGATAGCAAAGCCGGGGAGATGTTCGCACGTGTGCATCTCATAGGAGCCGTGTTGTTGTCTTGTTTGTAGGTTATGACGTCTCGGAGGATAGACAGTCACTGGAATCCCAGATTCTGATCTCAAATCTACAGCGAGTTATGTGGGACATGCTACTGTTTTCTAAAGACAGATCCGAGGGCCCTGCTGTTTGGTTTTCCTGCTGTGGACCAATGTTCTCAGAGGAAGCCACTTCTGCGGCAGAGAGCCACTTCTGCGGAAAGAGATCTTAACTGCTGAGCCGTAGCTCCCGCCCGTGTGTTTTGCTTGTTTTGTTTTTAAATAAAACACTTTTGTGTTTTCAATACATACTATTTCTGGCATTGGACTATCAAGGACTTTTTTTATTTTCAAAACTAAGAGAAATTTTCAAAGCCCCCATCTCTAATTTCCTTATTTTACAGTCAGCCAAATGAAAGTCCAAAGACTGTAAGAGGCTCGATTGAAATGGCTTTGCTCAGTTTACAGCAGCTGTGGGGCCTCAGAGCCAGGTTTATACAGCACTATCAATCCCCCAGCTCACACTAATTCTTAGGATCTCTCATTGGAAGGTCATTCTTTTGGTCAAAAAACTGTAATACACTATAGAAAACTTTTTTAAAATGTTGACTAAAATCAATTTGTGTGAATATAAGAAAACATAGTCTTCAGCCAAAAGAACATGATCAATAAAAACAGTATTTTTTTTTTTTTTTACAGAAAATAATGGAAGCTTTACGATGCAGAAGTAAAGATTTTGAGTACTCATACGACTTGAAAAGTAAAGCAATGTAACAATTTCTAAGTACTGCATTGGTTTAGGACAAAGTAAAGATGGCTTGTGAAGTCAGAATGAGCTCTCTACCGCAGAGCACTGTGCCAGCATTGACTTCCTGGTTCTGCTGCTGTAATTAGTCCTTAATTACATAAGAGAATCCCTGGAGGGTCTGGGGACATAGCTCAGCTGAGGGGGAGGGAGATACGAGAGGCACGGGGTGGGGGTGTTGGCCTTGCAATAGCATGCATGAAGCCTGGGATTCAGTCCCCAACCCAGTGCAGTGGCACACACCTGTAATCCAGAGAGCCAGAAGCCTCAGCTCCACAGTGAGTTCAAAGCCAGCCCCGTCCCTGAGATCTCTTCTCATAGAGCGAGGACAACAAACCCATAGAGAGCTCATGGGAACTCACCATGCTATTTTTTACAACTACTTTGAGTCTTAAACTGTTTAGAAACAAAAGCTACGTATGAGTACTAATACACCGCTAGGACAAACAGCCCTGAAGTAGTCTTGGCCAAAGAGACCATGCCATTGAGCTCTTCCTTTGGAAGGGCACGACAAAATCCCCAGGGAACCCCAAATCCAGCCGCCAGAGTTGCCCCATCCACAGCCGGAGTGTTGCTCAACGGCTCCTGGTTCACTCCAGAGCTCAGATCGAGTTCTGGTTCCTTCTGACCACTACTTCCGCAGGAAATGCTCGTGTTCCAGAAAACCAGTTTACAAGAGTATCCTTGTAGTCATCCTTCTCTTCTGCTGGGCTTTGCCTGTGCTATCATGAGAGCTGCCTTGGCCTAGAGAGCATTTAACTTACACAGCAAGAGAGAGAAGAGCCACGGGCTGTGGATTTCTTCTGATCGGAATTGATCTTTACATAGATAAAGAATCGGATCCTGTATTTCCCCAAGCCAGGCCTCAGAAGGAGGTGGTGGCCGGGCAGAGGCTTTGTTTCCCCTGCAAAGGCTGTGTGCACACTGCCTGCCAGTGGCCCCTGCCTCCAGTTTACCCTAAGTCTGCATCCGCCTAAATCCCAAATACAGTTTGAGTTCAAGTTCTTTCCCAACGATTTCCGGAGCTCTGATCAAATCAGGGCTATCTCTGAGCATCTATATTGCTGTGACCTCACCCTCTATGCCCAGGCACCAATTATGGTAGCCACCTATTTGACCAGCCAGTGCACATTCCAATCCAAACTCCAGACAAGTCCCTCCTCTGGTCAAGGCTACCTGCCCACCAAAGCCTTATATAACCCAGCCTCTGACCGCCTGGTCCTGACCAGATACACGTTCTCCATCCATCAGTCAGATTTCCCTACGCCACCACCCAAGCTCAGCCCAGTTCCCTCTGTTATTTGTATCTGTTCCTGTGACTTCATAACTGAATTGGTTATCGTAGCAAGATGGTTGGTTATTTATTCAGCTCCCAGGCTCTGCTCTGAATTCCACCCTCCGCCACTCATTCCCCGTGTGTCTCAGACACACCGCTCCTCCTCTTAGGCCAGTGCTGCTCATCATCCCTAATGCTGCGGCCCTTTAATACCGTTCCCCAAACGTACAATTGTTGTTGCTACTTCATGCCTGTACTGATGCTACTGTGGTGAATTGTGATGCAAACGTCTGTGTTTTCCCATGGTCTTAGGAGACCTCTGTGAAAGGGTCCTTTGACCCCCGGGTTGAGAACGCCTGTCTTAGAAACTTGAGGATGAAACTGGGGACAAGGAACAGAATTTACCCAGCTAGCGCTTTAGGGAGAAATAAATGAGACCCTGGAACTAAACACTTAACACCAGCTGTTGTTAACAACGTTTCTTTGCACGCCCAACTCCCTTTCTCATGCCTCTTCCCTGAAATGTGTTTTCTGTTAGCTGTAAAGTGAGATGCCTATGTCACGTCACTGCACACTCAGCGTCACCCCTGCAGTACTGTTTATCATCTAACAAAGCTTGCCTGGAGATCAGAATGCAAAGCTAGCCACAACCTCTGGGGCCAGGCAGTGGTGGCACGCACCTTTAATCCTAGCACTAGAGAGGTGAATAACACCGGAGCTGGGTCTCAGAGCTGGCATTCAGTCTTAGGCAATTAGTCTCCCGCCACGTTGAAGACAGGCTCTCCCCAGCCCTGGTGGAGGTTAAGAGCTTTCTGGTAGCTTGGCTGCTCTGCTTTTCTGATCTTCAGCTTGAACCCCAGTATCTGTCTCTGGGTTCATATTAGTCATCCTACACCCCCCACTGAGCAGCGATGTGCTTTTCTCCTAGTGAATCGCATTGCTAACGGTGCGACAGGGGCTTGCACTATGCTCCCTGTCCTATTGCACGGTGCCCAAGACAGTGTTGGACAGATTGCTAGGAACACTGCAAATGGTTCTCTCATTCTCTGGGTCCTTCTGAAGGAAACACAATGACTCACTTGCTTATCACCTATCGCCTTAGAAGACTCATACTTCCTGGGCCTCTTTGTTTATTGCTGTGATCGCTTACTAATACCTTCCCCATACCCAGCAGGAAAAACAAATTAGGTCTTCCGTGGTTTCCAGAAAATGCCCTTTCCTGTTCATCCAAGGGCAAGAAATCCATGATCTCACCTTATCAAAATGGGGCCAGATGTTTGACGCAGTTGCTAATTATTGCCCAGCGGATGTTTTCCACCGTCTCTAACCCGCCTATCGTGAGTGAGCGATGCCAACACTACCGTTCTCAAGGGAAACTTGGCAGAGTGGCTTCTGGTTTGCCCTCACAGATGTTCCACAAACACGATCTGAAAGGCAGGCATTGGCTTGAGAGAGTGTGTTTGTCACTGCAGATACGGTAGCAGGAAAAAAAAAAAAAAAAAACAACTAATTGGAGGAATCTTTCCATGGTTATTTCATGGCTGTGAAGTTGCCACTCGAGGACATCAAACAGTTCCTACAAGATGTGAAGATGCCAGCGGCCATCAACCCCAGCCTCACTCAGCTGTGGAGTGACAGAGATGCCATGCAAGTTTCCCAAGTGGCTCGGTGTGGTTACAGACAGTGCGCCTTGATCCACGTACCTAAGAAACTGTAGCCTGAAGAGCCATGAAGCTGGGCCTGTCCACACCACCTCCAGGGTAGATTTTGAAATTACTCTTCCTTTCTGGAGGAGCAATACCCATTCCTAGAGAGATGGTGGGTAGGGGGACAGGACCAAGCTCTGACTCAACGTGGTGGCCCTCAGATGCTTCATCAAATAAATGGCAAAAAGGATGAGGACACATAAGCGGACTCCAGCTCCCTGGCAGTGGTTTTGAGCATGAACGGCTGCCTTAAATGCACCTCTTAAACAGAAGCTACGCGGTTCAGTCTAGGGTGCATGGATAGACACACCCAAGGTCCCTCCCTAGAAGCTTAAGATTCAAAATGTGAATTAGCTGGGTGCAAACTGCTCACACGGCTGGAACTCGGGAGGAAGAGTCCTGAAGCAGGACTGAAGGGAAAGCAAAGGAGATGAGGGGAAATGGCCTCTCGGTGGGCAGCAGAGAGAGAGGGAGCATTTGGAGAACCAGGCTTCCAGGCTGGCCCGTGGGTGTCAGACTTGGCCACGGGGGTGATAGAAGAGGGCAAAGCAGTGAGGTTGGCAGGTCAGACCGGGGTGGCTTTTAGGCAATGGGACTCCAAGTACCCAGCGGGCCGCCGGCCGGCAACAGCGCTTGTGTAATAAAGCCATGTGAGCAATGGGTGAGAAATCACATGCCTATATCTTGGGTTTTTCTTTTTCTTGGAATTTAGGGAGGCTTCAAGGGGGGGGCACATCCCACTAATCTCAGAGTTTAGAAGGAGGAGATCCAGGCTGAGTTGCAAGCCCCCGTCACAAAACCAAAGGCAGCAAGCAGTTTATAGAGGGGAATGGAGACACAGGAAACTAAGACGGGGAGAGGGCAGAAGGGATCGGGTCTTCCCATAGCCTCCCCAGCCCTGCTCAGTCAAAGACCATCGTCTCTCTCCTTCTACCGGCCCTTGGCACGGACTCACCCCTCACCCTCTTGACGGGATTGTGCAAGAGCTCTCGTAAGCTGAACACAAGCAGTCAGTACGACTCGGTTCAGTTTTTAATTACTAATAGTAATTAAGAAACAGATTTTGTTCTATTTTTTAAATGTAAGGTTACCTGTAGCACCCTATTAGCCACACGTCTCTCCTGCTTCCCTGAGTGCGTAGTTAAAACTAGCGCGATGCTCTCCAGTTTTGTCCATTTCCCTGCAAATGACGTAATTTCATTTTTCTTAACGGCCGAGGAATATGCTGTGGTGTGCACACGCCAAGTTATGCATTCACAGGTTGACAGACACACAGGCTGATTCCCTGGCTATCACGAGGGGTTGCTAAACATGGGTCTGCGGGTATCTCAGCGGGAGGGGTGTAGCCGGGGTGCACAGTTACCTCCACATGCTGTTTTTGTGGGGACCCTCCACACGGGCTGCATGGCGCTCATGCTGTCACCAGCAGTGTCCAAGGGTCCATCCCTCCTGCATCTTCAGAGTGCCCAATTCCTTATATATAACACCAGAGGGAAAGGTAAACATCAAATCGGCCACAAACCCTGAGGTACACAATGGTGGCCTACCTGGATGATTCGCTGGTGACACAAACACTACAGGAGTAACCAGCCACTCTCTGATTGGATTTAAGGCCCACTCCATGGACTGAAACTCACGCCTGACACTGCTCAGTTGGCCAAGAATTCGAGACCAGATATGCCATGGGCCTAGAGGAGAGCCAAACACTATTGTCCTGCTAACGGACCCTAGCAATGTGATGACTCCTAACGACATTCTGCTATACTCATTGAGCACTGTCTTGCCCAGCCATCCTCAGAGAAGCGTCTTCCTGCAAGAGACGGAAACTTGTATACAGACCCACAACTGGGCAGGGAAGAGAGACTTTGAAACGTTCAACCCCAGTGGGAAGTCTTCAATAGACCCCTCACCTCGGGGCTCAGGCAACTGTGTGGAAAGGAAGGTAGAAAGATCGTAACAACTCCCGAGGACGGGGAACGGCAAGGAAGCAAGGCCTTCCAGATCCAACATGAGCTCACAGAGGCTGGGCTAGTATGAGCAGAGTCTGCACAGATTTAAGCCAGATGGGATCCCAAGGCTGAGAGGGGAGTAAGCACCATCCCCAACCAAGAAGCCATCTCAAATTCACAACCAACGGCTTGCAAAGGAAAAACTAGTTTTCTCCAATGAAGTCTCACTGGGTATACAAATTACACTGAAGGGCAGGCCCCATGCCCAGAAGTAGATTGACAACACAAAATGAACTCAGTGGTGTTTGTAGTTTCATATTGCTCTGTTTTACACATTTTTCTAAATCTCACTGTCCTTTGCTTGAATATTATTGTTTCTGAGTCTGTGATTTTATAAGTTTTGCTTCCCCCCCCCCTTGGTTTCTAAAGAGATAGAGAAAGAAGGCGTGACATCAGATGGGTGGAGAGATGGAGAGGATCTTGGAAGAGATGCAGGATAGTAAACCATGATCAGAATATATTGTATGGAAAAAATATTCCTAATTAAAAAAGTAAAGCAAGCCCAGTGGTGGTGGAGCACACCTTTAATCCCAGCACTCGGGAGGCAGAGGCAGGCGGATCTCTGTGAGTTCGAACCCAGCCTGAGCTACAGAGCGTGTTCCAGCACAAGCTCCAAAACTACACAGAGAACCTCTACCCCCAAAACCCAAAACAAAACAAAAAAAGCAGAACAGATTCTAATCAGTGGTGTTTGTACTTGGCCACTCTGCTTTTTCTCTTCCAGAGAGACAAGAACAAATAAGCATCAGTTTGAGGCAGCCCTGATGTCCGGGTACCCCCAGTCCATGCTCTAAACCATGTGTCGTGACCC
Source organism: Phodopus roborovskii (assembly GCF_943737965.1). Classification (NCBI taxonomy): domain Eukaryota; kingdom Metazoa; phylum Chordata; class Mammalia; order Rodentia; family Cricetidae; genus Phodopus; species Phodopus roborovskii. The sequence goes on from NW_026126611.1 coordinate 5,816,139, forward strand.
ACAGGTCGAGAACCACTGGATTAGACCCATCTCTAACTTCTCCTCCCTTCCTTACCTTCACAGCCTAGAGATCCACGCCCAGCCTGGCCCAGAGGCTCCGTGGTGCAGCCAGATGCGGCTTTCAAAGCATAAATCCTGAAGTTGAGGGTAACCAGGGGCTCAGCAACCCCAAGACCCTTCCAAGAACTTTTCAGTCTGTTACAGATTATTCCCCTCTGGGCCCTGATGCCTGACACCTGGGATGAGGAAGGAGCCCAGATGGACCTAGTATGAGGTAGAATTTCCCGTCTTCTCATGCTCACTCAGCCTCTCCTTTGAAAATACGTTACATGTGGGGTTGTTTTATTTTAAAATATTTAATAAAAATACAACATATAGGACAATTACCTCTCATAAAGCTCTTTCCACATTTTTGTCCCTCCCTAGGAAAGGAAAATCCCTCAGGGTCTCCATGTCTAGTCCCCAGGCAGGTAACCACTGAGCCACACTTCCCTTTCCAGCTTGGTAGCCCAGGCTGTGACACCAACGGACAAAATGATAAGCTGTCGTTTTTTTTCTTTCCCACAACCATCCTATCTTCTAAAGGTCTTACTCTGTACCCAGGCTGGCCTGGAACTTACTATATAGCCCAGGTTGGACTTATATTCTTGGTATAATTATCCTGCCTTTTTAGTTCAAGAGCTGGGACTATGGGTATGAGCTACCATGCCTACTGAGTATTGTCTGACCCCAGATTAATTTTGAGTTCTACATGTTACAGTCAATAAATCTCTTGTTCTAGAAACCTTAGCTCTGCCATCATCATCGTCATAGCTCTGCCATCATCATCATCATCGTCGTCATCATCATGGGAGATGAAGAAATTGATGCCCTGCATTGCTGATCTTCTACCAATGCCACATTAAACAGGTAATGTGGTGCAGGCCTGTAATCCCAGCACTCAAGAGCCAGTGGCAGGAAGACCAGAAGTTCAAGACCATTCTCAGCTGTATAACAAATTCTGGGCTGGCCTTAGCTACATGAGAGCCTACCTCAAACAGAACAGAACAGAACAAACAAAACAAAACAAAACACCTCTGAATCTTTCTCTCTGTGACCAAAGCAATGCCCACCCAGGATCCCTCAAGACATCCTGTTCTGGGAGGACTGGAAAGGGCCACGGGGTTCTATGCCAATACAGCATTAGCCATCAGGGCTGACCTAGCACATACAGTAGCCACTCCCCTGAGTCTCCTTCCCCGTTTTACAGCCTGAAAGTGGGCATGATCTCTCCCTCTTCAGCTCCAGGAAAGCTTCTTAAATTACTCTCTCCAGGAGGCCCTTCCAGCTCCAGGCATTTCACATTTCTCCGGGGAATACGTGTCTCCAAACACCGCGAGAACACTTGTTTCTCGTTGCCAGCCAGGAGGGTCTTAAGGATGGGTTTACAGTCCGAGACGCCCCGATTCTTGGGAGAAGCACAAGGAATAGGGTGGCCCTAACCTTCAGTTAAGAAAGCCAGTTCCTGTGATCGTGCATCATTAGCGCAGCATCCATACAGGCTACACCCCCACTCCCAAGACCCTGTGCAGCGCCTGTGGGCAGTCTTACTCTTTGTGGCTGCTTGCTTTGCCTTCTGTCTTTCTGTTAATTCTCCACTATGCGGGACACCACGAAGGTTTTGTTGCCGCTTGTGTTTTGTGGATTAGTTTTTTTCTTCTGGTGACCCCAGCATCACCAATGATTTGGACTGCTCAAGGGAAGCGTGTGTGTGTGTGTGTGTGTGTGTGTGTGTGTGTGTGTGTGTGTGTGTGTATGTGTTTTGTTCTGACCCTAACCTGGCAGAGGGAAATAGCCAAGCTGAAGTCCCCATCTCAGTCTGCACCCAGTCCCTCCCAGCTCTGAAGAAACTGGGTTCTGGCTGTCAAGAATCCCACCCAGCTGGAAAGCAGCCACAGGGAACTAACTCTTCTTGCTAAGGACCTGGGCAGGGAGTTTGAGTCCTTGCTGCTACTTGAGTGAAGCAAGCATGGGTAAAGCAGGGAGCCCCGTTCCTCATATGACTGCCTTTGATGGGGAGGGAAGACTAGACTGACATTCTTGAGATAGATAGTCACCGACTGCTTACTAATACGCTCACGTTTATTGGCAAATCTATGTTAAGTATTTGATACTGGAAATATGTAATTGGAGAGATGGCTCACCAGTTAAGAGGGCTTGCGGCTCTTCCAAAGGACCTGAGTTCAGTTCCCAGAACCCACACCCACTTGTAACTCCAGCTCTAGAGAACCCGATACTCTCTTTTGAACTAACTCATGCCTGCACACTTACGCCACCAAGCACACAAACGCTAACTAAAACATAAAATAATTTTTAAAAAGAGCATTAAAAAACTTGCATTTAAAATACATATATACATATACATACACATACATACATATATATATGTCTCTCAAGGTATATTATAGCTTGGTTTCTAAAGTATCTCTTATCTGATTGCAAAACTCTGTATTTGACAGCAATAGTTCCCTTGTGTAATTCCCTACAAGTTTTCGACACAGACCCCCCTCCACCTCCCAGGAACACAGCACTATGCTGGTCACACTGGAAGCAACCTTTCCCCGGGCACCACTGTGACAGGAGACTAGACAGAAAAGTTCTGAGGGCCAGGAAGGGGGAGGGAGGGTCAGAGAGATGCTCTCTGAGGACAGAGGCTGGCAGCTCAGGAAACCGGTTGTCCCCCAGGGTCGCTGCTGAAGCTGAGGGGACTTGGAGTCCACAGTGGGGACTATTGGCTCTCACAAAGTCACCTTCTGGACAGAGAGCAGCTTAAGTCTTGCTCACATTCAGTTACATCTTGTTGGATTTCTGAGTTAGAGAGGCAGTCTAAGTTCAGACTGCATCAAAGTGCCCCACGCGATTAAACATATTTATATAAATAGAAGCTTACATCCACTCACTTTTGCTGCTGTCTTTTTAAAAGTCATTCACCAACCTTTGTTTGCTTTGAGACAGGGTCTTACTACAGTCGCCCAGGTTGGCCAAAACCTCAGGGTCTTTTGGCCACAACCTCCTAAGTGCTGGGACTGCAGGCTCCTATATTCGAGGGAACCACACACACACAGCCACCATGGTTGTTTTGGGTGGTTTTAGTCTTCTGCAGAAACATCTACACTGTCCCCTTTGATTACAAGCATTTAACCCCTAGCCTGGTAACTCCGAGGGTGAATTCTGGCTTGGGGAGTGACAGCTATCTTCCAAATATTCCCGTTTTAAAGGTACAGCTCCCCTGAGCAGCCTGCAGCCTTGACTGTTGCCTTCAGGACAGCGCCCCCCCCCCCACCCAATGATCCTTCATTCTGTTCTGGTAAAAGTCTGCTGGGGCCCCTATGCGGCGCTTGGCTGACCCTATAAAGTGAGCACAGATCCAGCCTGGCATTTGGCAGGGCTTCCTGGCCCAACGTGCCCAGTTCAACCTCCCCAGTAGGGCAAGGGCAAGGTCGTAGCTTCCTGAAATCTGGGTCAGACCCAGCTTAGAATCATCATGCCCTGGCAAACATGTTCTTCCTGCACACAAAGCTTCCAGCCAGACCTGCTTTCGACTCCCCCGACCTTTAGTCCCACAACTCTGCATCGCAGCGGCTTACCTGGCCTGGGTGGGGGCAGCGCAGGTTTTTGGTCCCTCCACACTCGCCGTGTGTCACACGTCAGGCACCAAGATGACAAAACCACAAAGGATCTTCAAGGGCTCACGTGATAGGCGAGAAAACAGCAAGGCTGGTTTAGCCTCTTCCATCGCATGATTCCATAACTTCGATTCCAAGGCATTTTCACTGTAGTGTTTCTAGAATTTATCGTATTGGAAACTCACAAGGAAGTCTACTTTATGCCACTCCCTATAAACACTATCAAGATGTATTCTTCTATTTTCAAATCCGTACTTCTGTCACTCTAAGGATCAGTTCCCCTGTCTGTAAAATGGGTTGTTTCTACCGCAGCACTGCTGTGGTAGTGATTTGTGTCGCCCATCTGTAACAACATTTGCCCTAACCTCTGAGGACCTGCCCACAGCTGTCAGCGAGTTCTTACCTTTTAAGTCAGTGAAAATAGAATTTGGGGTTTGCTTTGATTTGTGTTTATATTCAGTCATCTCATTAGCAACTCCGGGTCACCAGTGACACGCTTGAAATGCCCTTTCCTGGCCCGTGCAGCCAACCCAACTGGAACTGACCGGTCAGGAGAATTCTATTTGCATCCAGTACTCCCACATCCAAGAAGCCTGTGCCCCGTCTGCCAGCAGTTAATGAAAACATCTGGCGTGTGACCTTTGCCTTCTCACTGCGGATCCCAGTACCCACTCCCGTCCCCGCCTGGTGCCCTCGGGGCACCAAACAAGGACCCTTCTCCTCCCCCCTGACATTCACTCCTCTCCTCAGGTGAAGGCTTGCCTCACTCACACCTTCCCAGGACTGGCCCATCCCGATCCAGGCAATGGCTTGAAGTGTGACCCACAGCATGAGTGGAGGAAACGGTGACTAGAGAGCAAAGGGGTCTCCGAGGGCAGGATTTGTCTCCCATCTCTTCACAGCAGCCTCTGCTTGTCACCCCCAAGGCCAAGGTCAAAGGATGAGCTGGGGGCGGGGGAGAACAGGAGCTCACCAGCCTCTTCCTGCTGGAGTAGGTGTCTCTGGTCACGTGACTCCCTTGGTGCGGTGCGTTTCCTGGGAGACTCCTGCTGATTTCAGACACCCAACTTGCAGGCTCTAGCCAGCTGACACTTGGCTCTTCTGTCAAGGACACTCTCTCAGCTACCAGCAGGAACAATGGCCTAGAAACAATGTCGGCCTGGAATTAGACTCTCAGATTTAGTCCTTTTCTAACCCTGGACCCTGCAGTCATCAGCCAGAGCAGAAGGGTACTTAGGTAGCTCATGGGTTCAAGACTGAGGGCCCTGGGAACACCTTAGCTCAGGCATCTTCTGCCTTAATTAATCAAAATTTCCTCTAAATGTGAGTTTCGTTTTAGCTGTTGTAATTTGAGATTTGGAAAAAAAAAAATGGAACTTTTGTTTAGATTGCAAAATCTGTATCAAAGAGAACAATCAGCTTCAATGACAAATTTAGTAGGTCGGTAAGAGGCCAGACCTCGGAAATGTCGCCAAGCGTGTGTTATCGGTCTTGGGCAGGTGGTGGCTGCCAGAGCATTTCATTCCCAATGCAATTCAGATGCCCAGCCACTGCCACTCAGTGCAAGGAAGGCTCTGAAACCCAGAGGAACCATCAGCACAGCAACTCATGACCCCTCCGGTTGCTTAGTTTGCCAGTGCTGGTAGACAGAGGAAACCTCCATCCTCTTTCCGTGGGCATGCCCCCACCATGGGAAAACTGCAAACTGGAAGACTTGCCCAACAACAAAACTAGGAAGAGAAGAGGGTGTTTCTTATATCCACACTCCTAGCTCAGCCTGAGAATGGTGCCAGAGATTTTCAACAACTGAGGCCTGCAGAAAGGCCCGGGCAGCAAGAGGGGCTGCTCAAGGCTCCAGCAGAGACCTGAGCCAAAGAGCCACATATAGGAAGGGGCTCTGTGAGCACAGGTGAGCAGACACTCCAGTGGAAGACAACCAGCCTGCCCAAGGGTCTGTCCTGTCAATAGTGACAAGGTGTGTTCTAGGTAAGTATCCATCCGCAGCCGGGAAAGACTTCCCAGATGATGTAGGAAATGGGTTTTTCTAGAGAGCGATCCTGATCTAGTTTGGTTGCTGTCGCTGTGATAAAAACACGGAACAAAGCCAACTTGGGGAGGAAGGGTTTGTTTTGCTTACTGATCACAGTACATCATCAAGGAAGGGGAGGGCGGGAACTGGGGGCAGGAACAGAATCCCTGAAGGAGCTCTGCTTACTGGCTGCATCCCCTGCTCAGCTACTGTCTTACACAACCCAGACTCACCTGCCCCAGGAGCTGTCCACGGGCTCTCCCCCATCAGTTAGCAATCAAGAGAGTGCCTCACAGACACCCCCACAGGCCAGTCCAAGGGAGGCAATTCCTAGACTGAGGTTCCCTACCCCCCCCCCCAGATATCTCTGTCTACTTAGTATCCAGTTGACAAAACCTAACTGGCTCAGGCCAAAGTGGGCATTTGCTTCTATTGAGGATAAAGCTGATCGAGAATCGCAGAAGCAGACTCCACCCAGCACCTGGAAGCTGGGGGTAGAAAGAGGCTTCCCGCAAAACCACACCTCCCCCACCAGTTTTCCCAGACACACACACACACACACACACACACACACACACACACCTGCTCTTTTGCCAGACGGGCACCCGCCTGCCCTTCAGTACCCTTCTGGGAAGCCCTGGGTGAACCGTGCTCCTGTGTCAAGGTGCCCTGTTCTAAGGTCCCAGAACACCTAACAGCGCTACCATGCAGGACCGGTCTTTTTGTCTGTGGCCTTCCTGCTGTGAGTGCCTGTGGCTGAACCCAGGGCCTTAGCTGTGACTTCTGAAGGTTGAGAGTGGGGTGCGCTGCGCCCCCTAGTGGGAAACTGTGGCAATGAGAGGGACGCTCAGCTAGAGAAGCTAGGCTCACACACCTGAGCAAGACCCCCTACACCCTTCCCCAGCCCAGCTAGAGGCCTGCCAGTCCATCGCTGCTATGGTAATCCGATGCCTCTTAGTGCCTCAGTTTCCCAGAAGAAACTGAGATGGCGTAGGATGCTCAGGTGCCGTTAATGTCTGTAATTTAGATCCGGCATTCGGCCCACCTCTGGAATTGGTCCTGTGAACAAATCACAGTATGCCCTGGCGTATGAACACACACCGGGGGATACCAATGGTAGCAAGAAACGAAAGGGATGCTCAGCAAAAGGAACCTGGTGGCGTCCATCTGACAGGTACACCAAGGAGAGGAGCTGTTGCCCTGGTGAAATTGGAGAGATGTGTCGGAACTGTTGATAAATGAGTGAGAAGAGAAGAATGGTATGACTCTCTCTTCCCTCCCCTCCCTCCCTGCCTTCCCCCCTTCTTCCTTCCTTCCCCTTATTTCTTTCCTCTCCCTTCACCTTCCTTTCTGAGTCCTTCCAGACTGCTAGTTATTTAGAGCTGTCTCCAATATCGTGTCAACGGTGATGGTATTGAATGGCATCCACATTGTCCCTGTTTTCCTATATTTTACAACACCAGAGCAGCGCGGGGTGTAATAATGAGGAGGCGTGATGGGAAAAGTTCTGTGCTTATAGGGGAAAATATGCCGACGTTATTAAGTCACAGCAAGACCGGACCTGTGTGCGGAAGGAACCCTAAGAGAATCAAAGGGAAAGCAAGGCTGGTTTCTGTCACACTCAAACTGTGGAAGTGACTGGCACTGTACATACACAGCAAGAGCTATGGGGGACCTTTTCTACCCAAAGGTTCAGGGTGCTTCTGCTAGGTCCTCCCGGTGGCCAGGGAGTCTCCGCATCTGCTGGGAAGTGATGGGAAGACTTGAAGGCAGCAGGCCTGGGTGATGCTTAGGGTGCTCTGGGCCTGGCTCAGCCCTGGGAAGCAAGAGTGGTGAACCCCCAGCTGCCACGGGACCCTCCACAGCCCTTCTCCCGGGATTGCAATCCAGTGCCCTGCGTTACTCAGCTCTAGAAGTTAAGGAAGCCTGACTCCCTAGCCACTGTGTTCCTTGGAGTGACGTCATGGGAAATCAGCACCAGGGAGGCTGGTTTCCTGATTTCCAGAGACCAGCGCTTCCTTGGGAGTCATGCTCTTCTTACAGCACCTTCCCAGGTGACTTCAGGCTGGGTGTCCCCACAAACAGACACCTCCCCACTGCCTCTGCGCCTTCTTGCTGCCTGTGGGGTTGGCCAGGACCCCCGCACCACAAGAGGGAGACCCTTCCCGATCCAACTTCAAACTGCTTCCCTTTCCACACACTCTGGATAAAGAGACAACCTCTGATTGGCTCACACCAGATCCTCAGAGGCAGCTTAATCCAGCCAGCAATGCCACCGTTGAGTGTACATCCAAAGGAAATGAGGTCCAGCATCTCAGAGAGAGAAAGCAACGCTCCACATGCATTACAACGTTACTCTCACTGACACGGAGCCAGCCTACCAGCCCACAAATGAATGGACACATAAAATATGGTACGTACACACAGGTCTAATGGAGTATTACCCAGTCTTCAAAAAGGATGAGTTCCCGCCAAGTGGGAAAACACGGGCAAGCCAGGAGAGCATTACAGTAAGTAGATACAGAAATAAAACTCACCGCACAATCTCACTTATATGTAGAATCTAAAGACGTCAAACCCAGGGAATCCTGGTTTCCAGGACAGAATATTGGTCAAACTATATAGAGGGTTATCAAGTAATAACCCTGTAGGGGGAATATTTCATGGTGCCTCTGGTTAATTATACTGTAGCTAACTTGCCACGCGTAGGTTTTAAGCGTGAAAGACGGAGCTATTACAGACAGACATTATTGCAGGCACAGTGTTGGGTGCTGAGCACACACGTGAACAGAATAGTTCATGGTCCAGCAAGAGGTGAACGCAAAGAAGGTATCAGGAATGCATGTAAGTAGGATCATGGCCCTCACATTGGTGTGCTCCTTACTAGTGTGGAATACTGAGGTTTTTCACCACGCGCTAGCCGGACCATCGAGAAAAGCAAATCATTTCGAGGTGTAGACTGTGACTCCTGAATAATTCAGTCTGGTCTAAGAGACCTGCTCAGGAAACCAGTCTCTGGTTCTGATTCCATTAGGCCAGGGTTCGATAATCCATGCAACAAATCTCTACGTATTTTTTTTTTTTCACATTTCAATTTTGCTTTGGTGTGTGCATGAAGGGTCGGTGTGTGTTCTTGCGGGTACGCATGTGTGTGTGTGTGTGTGTGCAGGTGAACCTGCATGGAGGGCAGAGGCCAACCACAGCCGTTGTCCTTGAGGAAGCATTCACTGTTTTTGAGACAGGGTCCCTCCCTGGCCTAGAACTCACTGAGCAGGCATGGTTGACTGCCAGAGGTCCACGGGAACCCACTCATCTCTGCTCCCTAGTCCTGGGGAGCAAATGTGCACCCCATACCTGGCATTTTTTCATGACTTCTGGAACTTGAAATTAGGGTTCTCGTGCCGAAACCGCAAGCCTTTTACTGAACAGACCATTTCTCCAGCCCCCTTTGTTTTCTGTTTGCTTTTGTTTCTTGCCCTGGCTGGCCTGGAACTTGCTATGTAATCCAGGCTAACCTTGAACTCATAGGTGATTCCCCCGTCTCTGCCTCCTGAGTGCTGGAATTACAGGTGTGGGCCATCGCCCCCAGATCTGGGCCTGTTCTCACATGGTCCAAGGTGTTTTAGAACTCACAAAGCCATCCAGGGGTGCACTGTATTTATCTGAAGAAAGTTCCTAGCAGATGAAATACCCCAGATATTGTTTTCAAAATGCCAATAATAGAGCATTGGTCACGTGCTGAGAGCCCATCTGTCTGCCAGACTAACTTGGTCCCTTCTGTCCCAAAGCAGAGAGCAAAATGAAAAGCCCCCTCCTCATTGTGTGATTGTGTGTGTGTGTGTGTGTGTGTGTGTGTGTGTGTGTGACTCAAGGAGTACAATTGGGGCTGCCCCATGACCACAAGCGGGAGGGTATTTGCTGGAGCCTGGGCAACTCATCCATCAGTATTTAACCACTACAGAAGGTGACAGCCCCCGCCCCCCAGCCACCATTAGCTGCAACAGTCCCTCGGAAAGAGGTGGAAGCTTCCTGAGGTCCTTCCCCTTTCCCTGATGTAAAGTCGACAGGTCCAGTCTGGTACAGGTCTTATGTGGGTAGCCCAGCTGTGAGTTCATGGTTTCAACTGCTGAGTGATGACCCTAACCCCTTCCTCCACATTCCCTGAGCCTTTCTGCGTATACAGAGGCACATGTGATGCAGATGTCCCTTTCAGGGCCAAAGGCTCCTCAGTCCCTTCTTCTCCTCACCTTGACCAACCTGTGAGTCTCTCTATAGCCACTGTCTACTGCAACAGACAGCTGCTCTGGGGCAGGCTGAGAGCCGAACCATGGTTAGAAAGGTAAGTGTTTAGAGGTGAGTTTGACACCATGCCCACTCAGCTAAGCCAGTAACAATGAGTTCTTCCCTAGGGCCCAAGACCATGCCAAGCACAGGTTCTTGGCCAGGTTTCCAGTGCCAACTTTTATGGTCTTTAATAGCTCCTCGTTACTTCAGGGGTTATTCTGGGCGATTGCTTCATACGGGATAAAAATCCAGTTACAAGAAAGGCTTGTCGTCACTGCAATTAACCCAGATATTAATTGCAGTCATCACTGCAATTAATCTAGATATACAGTCTAGACAGATCATACCTATGTCCATGAGTTCAGGAGTTCCCAGCAGCTTTTCCTTGTGGAGTCTGAGGTGATAGGACAGCTAAGGAAGATGATGGCCCCCCCAGGAGCTCAGCAACAGCGTGTCACACCCTCCCCAGAACACATAGCCCAGCAGCCAGGCTGGGGACAGTGGCCAGGAGGACCCTCTTCTAACTGGATGCCCAGCTCTGTAGCTTGGACTCCCTCAAGACCCTGTCCCCTCCGCCTCCCAGTAAGCCCAGGGTTGGAGGAAGTGGGGACAAGGAGAGGAGGAATCCCCATGCTCCCCTCCCCAGGGGGTCAACATGTCACACAGGTTAGGTGGTGGTCAGACAGTGTCTCCTCTGGCTCTGCTCACCTATGTTCTGCTTTCTGATAAAACCTCCTGAGAGCTGCTGACCCAGGGGCGAGACCCCTTTCCTGCTGTGGTTCAGGATTTTCATCTCGATTGGAGTCTTTCATTGAGAGACAGAGATACAGAGAGATCCCTGGCTCTGTGACACTCGGTTGTATTAAAAGCCAGTGTGTGTGTGTGTGTGTGTGTGTGTGCGTGTGTGTGTGTGTGTGTGTGTGTGTCCCACATCACCGGGGTCTTACCTTTCTATTGTTTGTGTTTGTCTTTTTCTCAACAGAAAACATACATGGGTTTACTTGTGCATTTCATGCCATTGGTTTTAAAGATTTATCAGATGTGCGGCCTGGAAGGCAAGCTGGGCTGTTAGTAATTTTCCACTCTATTCCTCTATTTTGGGTGGGGAAGGCATCTTAGCAGAATTAGCAGGAGGGATCTTGGCTAGTAGGCATTAGCAGGGGTCTAGTATTTCCTGTCCATTTGTAGCTGGACCTAAGTTGATTCTGGGCATTTTTCAAAATAAACCATCAGATTTTTATTTCTGTTCCTTCTTCTTTTTAAAATTGAAAATGGAGTCTTCTCTCACACAATATACCCGACCAGTCTCCGTCCTTCTACCCCTCCTATCTACCCCCTCTCTCAGACCCACCCATCCCCGCTCCCCCTCCGTCTCTGTTCAGAAAAGAAGAGGCCCCCAGGAGACAGCAAGCAAACACAATAAAACAAAGCACAGCAAGACAAGGCAAGACCCCTCACACCGAGGCCAGACAAGACCACAGGACAGGGGGAAGGAATCCCAGGAGCGGGCAAAGGAGTCAGAGGCACATCCACCCCACAGTTGGGAGTCCCACAGAAAACACCGAGCTAAGGGCAACAACGCATACTTGGGGGCCTGGTACAACCCCATGCTTGCTGCTTCAGCCAATGTGACCCCATACAGCTCCAAGGGGAGGAGCCCAATGGAGACTTCCGGTTTATACTCCTTCTCTGCCATGTCTGCCTGTGGGTCTCTGCGTCTGCTTCTACCTGCTGCTGGAGGAAGCCTCTCTGATGATGACTAGACCGGGTATCAATCTGTGATTATAGCAGAATGGCATAAAGAATCATTTCTTTGGGTTTTTGTTGTTGTTGACATATCATGTTTGGTTATACCCTGGGCCTCTGGTCTATCCATCCTCAGGTTTCTGGCCCTCCAGCCAGTGTCAGGCATGGGCTCCCTCTCTTGGAATGAGCCTCAAGTTAAATCAGACATCATCTGGCCACTGCCTCCATTGCTCCAGCACATCTTGCAGGCAGGGCAGGTTGTAGGCCAAAGGTTTTGTGGCTGGGTTGACGTCCAGGTTTCTCTTCCTATCGCCTGCACAGTACCTTCCTGCACCAAAGAGCCTAGAATGCAGGGGCGAAGGCCCCATGCAGGCACCAACTCAACCTCTCCACATCCACTGCACTGTCCGGATGCGGTCCTCTTCAATGGGGCCTCTGCTATCAGTTTGCAGAGAGGAACCTTCTGCCCTAGCATCAGCCTGTTGTTTGGGGATCTCCACGGGACCCCTTCATCCAACAACTCAACTAAATGAAACCCAGTCCCACCACCGGGAGCCTTGCCTGGCTGCAAGAGATGGCCAGTGCAGACTCCATATCCCCCATTACTCCGAGTCCTCACTAGGGTCATCCTCATAGATTCCAGGAGGTTCCTCCTACACTAACTAGGTCTGCCCTGAACCCCAAGGGACCCCACTTCCCGCCATCTCCGCTTGCACTCCCCCCCCTCCTTCCTTCCCATCTCTCCTCTTCCTTTGATGCCTGCTGCTCCCCTGTGTAGGAGAAACTGCAGCCCACCCAAGCCGAAGTTGCCCTGTCTCTGGTGCCCAGGCCAGCACACATTCCGCCAAGCCTGCCTCAATGCCCAGGGACACTGCTAGAGAGACACCTGACCAGGAGAGACACCAACCGGGAAAGGACCTGCAGCAGACTCAGCACCTGAGCCAACAGGACCTCGGGAGGGGTATAAAGGCAGGTCTAACTTCCTGGATAATAGTCTGCAGCACGCTCTGCTACTCACTGGCTCCTGGTGCCTGAGTCAATGTGCTGGATCTTCTCACCCCCTCCCCCAAGGGGTATCCGAGTAGGGTAACCTGCAACACCCACGCTGGCCCTCCCCCCCCCCGTCCACCCACACATCTATTTTATTTCCCCTTCCCAGGGAGATTCATGTGTAGCTTGTTTATCATTTGCTCAACAGCTAATATCCACTTATGAGTGAATACATACCATATTTTTCTTTCTGGTTCTGGGTTACCTCACTCAGGAGTATTTTTTTTTTTCTAGTTCCATCCATTTGCCTGAAAGTTTCCTGATGGCATTTTTTAACGGCTGAGTGATGCGCCATTGTGTGACTGTACCACATTTTCTCTGTCCATTCTTTGGTTGGGGGACATCTAAGTTTTCAGATTCCGGCTGTTATGAGTAAAGCAGCTATGAACACAGTTGAGCAAGTGTCCTTTGGTAGGATGGAGTGTCCTTTGGGTGTCCCAAGAGTGTTATAGCTGGGTCTTGAGGCAGATGGATTCCCAGTTTTCTAGGGATCCACCATATTGATTTGCATAGTGGCTGCACAAGCGCACACTCCCACCAGCAATGGAGGAGTGTGCCCCAAACTCCACATCCTTGCCTGCATGAGCCGTCGTCACTTGTGTTATTGATCTCAGCCATTCTGGCAGGCCTAAGATGGAATCTCAGAGTGGTTTTGGTTTGCATTTCCTGATGGGAAAGGACGCCGGGCATTTCTCTAAGTGTTTCTCAGCCATTGAGGTTTGTCTCTTGAGGATTCTGTTTAATATCTGCACCCTGTTATTTAACCGGGCTATCTGTTTTGTTGGTATCTACTTTGGTGAGTTCAGGCTTACTTTCTTTACAGGCCTCTCTGGACAAACGTGAACAGTCCATGCTGCCCACTGTGCCCTGAACCCTGCCTGCTGGGACAAGCATGCAAGGCTGCACATGGGCGAGCCATGTGGGCAGAAGTCCCTCCCCACAGTGCAGCAGTGGGGTGGGCCCTCTCATTCTTGCGCCCCACGGTGCTGGTGCTGCGCTGTGCTCGCTCGCTGCCTCCTGGGCCTTTCTCTTTAGCCCTTCTGTCTCCACCGTTGGCTCCCTGCTCTGCTTTTGTTGTTTTGCTCTGTTTCTCAAACCTTCCCTTTCCCCTCCATCAGCGAGCCCCAGGGAAAAGCAAAAGGAAAAAAAAAAAGGTCTTCAAGGAGAAAAGGACGTGGCAGCAAACAGTGTTGTTCATGGCTCTGTTCCCAGTTTCGTCCTTCTAGCAAATGCCATTTCCAGGCTCTCCTATAAGTGAGATTATCTTTAAATATTGTCCTTAGTCTAATAAAATTGTGTGTGTGCATGTGTGTGTCTGTGCACACGTGTATGTATGCCATATGTATATATACACATGCATGTGGAGGTCATGGCTTCCACCTTTTGTTTGAAACACGGTCTCTCACTGACCTGTAGCTTCATCATGTATGCGAGGCGAGCAAGGCAGAGAGCTCCAGAGATCTTCCGTGTCTGCCTCCATCCTAAGCATCCCTGACATCCCTGGACTCACAAGCCTGTGCCACCACGCCCAGCTCTTTGCCTGGGATCTAGACCCAAACTCAGGTCCTCACACTTGCCAGTGCTTTGCTGCCTGAGACTTTGCCTCGGTCCTCTATCAAGCCTTGTAAAGTCTTCCTGCGACTTCCCATGGCCTGGATAGCAGATGAAGAAGCAAGGTGTGGCATTTGGGGGAGGGGTGGGGTGAAGGGAAGAGCACAGAGGGATGGGGATGTGGGATCCTAGACCCTGAGGACCATGCTGTGCTGCCATGTAGAGCAGCATCACTGCTCCCCCAGGAGACGGGGGGTCCAGGAGATGACAGCACTAAACAGAGCATCCTGTCCTTGAAGCCGGGAAGCATCCCATGGAAGGGAATCCATTGACAGTTTAGAGCGATTCATCCAGAACTGCCTTGCACACTGTTCCCTGGCTCCCATCTTAACAATGCACACTTCTAGGAGATGTTACAAGCTTCCCTTCGGGAATCCACCCAGGCAGCCAATCCCTACACAGAATGACGGACAGGAGTCACCATCCCCACAAGCTAATTGGGTGTATGTAACTCATGCATGGGTACCATACTGTTTACCCCGACCCTATACTATAGGACAGGCTGGACCACTGGGTCAGGAAAAGAGCCTTGATGGAGGGAAGGGCCAGAGGGGGTAAGGACAGAGTGTTTTCCTTCTGTCACCTGTGACTGGAATGAAGCCATGAACACCTTCAGTACCGTAGCATTGCCTCTAGGAGTCTCTTCTCTCCTTCCCTCTTCTCCCAACCCTCAAGCCTCACTAATGGGGGCAAAGGCATTTTCTTTCCCAGAAAAAAAAAAAGATAGGCTGAAGTTTGGACTAGCCTAATAATTTACAACAAACTAGATCACTAAAAGTCCAAACTCGGTGTGGATAAGGCCAGGGTATCTATGATTATGTGTGGCCATGATGTGTGAAGGTGTGCAGGACCACACTGTTGGCAAGTATGAAAGGTCATGCTGTGTCTGTGTGTGAACAGGGCCATGCTGTGTCTGTGGGTGTGCAAGGCCATGCTGTGTCTGTGTGTGCAAGGCCATGCTATGTGTGTGCACAGGGCCATGCTGTGTCTGTGTGTGCACAGGGTCACACTGTCAAGCTCCTGAAGTCCCACTTTTAACAAAGGCTTTCTAAGCCTAATTCTCCATCTTGGGTCATAGCAAGCTCATTATGTACCTTTGTATTTAATTATTAATTTTTTAAACAAAGATGAAACCTGTGTCCCCCATAACCCCTGATGGGAATCATGGGGGCTATGGAAGATAGCAGGCTGTCCTCAGTCCTGGGGAGCAGTGGGCTGGTTGCTTTCCTACCCCAGGGCATTGTCCCTAGAGAACTTTTAAGTTCCACCATCAGTGAAAACAGCTGAGTAGCATAACCGTGTTTTGAGTTGAGTCTGTGGCATTGGTCTCTGACCTCTGGACTCCCAGCAGATACTCTGAGAGGCTGACTCCCCGCAGAGGACTGGATGAAAGCCACACCTCCTATATGTTTGCAGAATACTTCAAAGATATTTTGCTTAAAAACACAAGTTCTTGCCAGGGTGTTTTGTTCTGCAAGATCACTCCTTCCAGCTACCTGCCTGCCCATGCCCCCTCAAAAGTGACTCTAGAGGAGGGGGCTCCCATAACGGGGCTCATGTATGTTTGTGTTGTGTTGCCCTTATGGATTCTCCTGCATTGAGGGTCATGGCTGCAGCATGCCCCCAAACGGTGGTGGCAATGTGCTCAGAAAACAGCTTAGAAAAGCAGCTCAGGAGGTTGGCCAACTGGTCAACCCTCTGTTCCTGCCTAGCTCTCAAATAAATCATGGCAAAAGAGGGCTCTGGGGAGATTACTTATGAGGTGAGCTACAGATCACAGAAGGGTAACATTGCTATGATGTTGAAATTCTGACGACTGTGTTACAGATGCTCATTTCTCCCTCGGTGAGAGCGGTGGCTGTCTCATGCTTGGAAGAGAGAAATGTGGTGTGTCTGTGCTTCTGCTCAGTTGTCTAACCATTGTTGAAACAAAATATAATCATGAAATACGGGTATTTTGGAAGTTTGGGTTCCATGTTCTCCCTCTGTACAGTGTAACATCTAAGACACCCTGGGGCTCACGGAGTAGAATTATAAATCAAGAGACTGGGACTATCACATGACTGTTGATTAAGGAAGACAGAGAAAACTGAGTAAAGATGGCAGAGACGAACGATGATGAACGATGATCGAGCAGGAGATTCTTAAACATCACCACATGGTTCCAGCTACCAGCTGAGATCATAACGATGCTTCAAGCTCCCAGCCACAATAGACAACAGGTAACTGGGGGTCTTGTGGGCTGGCTCAGTGCTTAAAGGTGTCTGCCAAAGCCTGACAAGTTCAGTTCAATTCCCAGGGTCCACGCAGCGATAGCAAAGAAACAACTCCTGCAAGCTGGTCCTTTGACCTCACATACGTGCTATGGCATGTGCATACCCAGACACGCGTGTACCCACATTCACAAACTAAATAAACCTAATAGACAAACTGGTGACTGGCAAAAATAGTAACAATTGCACAAAACATACACATTAACACACACACACACACACACACACACACACATATATATATATATACACACACACATATATGTACATATATATGTATACATACATAGACTTCATATGTGCACATGTTCATTGAATAACATAACTGAGCGAACTGAATTGAGAAATAAAACACTAATGAGTGGAAATAATGAGAATATTAAAGTAATCTAATTTTTTTCCCTAAGTGATTATTATTTTCTACTAACCACACACAAAACTTAATGCTAGGTTTTGATAAAACATTTTCTTTTTAGCTATGTCCCTGTGGGTGTGCACACATGGGTGCAGGTACCTGCAGAGACCCGAGGCTCCCCCTGGAGCTGGAGTTAAAGGATGCTGCGAACCACCCACGTCCTCTGCCGTATAATGAGCCACCTCTCAAGTCCCTGCTGCTGGTTTTTTTGTTTGTTTGTTTGTTTGCTTGTTTTGTTTTGTTTTTAACTAAAACAAAGTTAACATAATATTTATCTGGAAATTGCATGATTAAGAATAAACAATGATAAGGAAAATATTGATCTTTTCTGAAAACAGCTGTCCTGACAGATTTGAAGACTACTTTAAAGTTAAAAGTGATTTGGCACTGGGACAATGATAGCTCATGGACAAAACACTTTCTGGAGTTAGCCTGACAGCTAACTCCAGGGCCGCCCAGTGGTGTCACAAGTTACTGGAGATGGATGTCTTACATAAGTGTTGTAAGATTTTTTTTTTAATTTTGGAGTGAATAATATTAATGTCTTATCTTATACCTCACTAAGTTCCTTATGGATTAAGAGATAAAATACAGAAAATAATCCCTTGAAATAAAGACATATCAACTTCTGGGTAAGATGGTGGACTAGAGACTGGGAGTTACTTCTATATAGCTTAGCGAAGAAGAGCAGCCAAGACAAGGAACATAGACATAGACTCTAAAGAGCCGGGTTG
This sequence comes from Phodopus roborovskii, assembly GCF_943737965.1. NCBI lineage: Eukaryota > Metazoa > Chordata > Mammalia > Rodentia > Cricetidae > Phodopus > Phodopus roborovskii. Next base: position 5,833,946 of record NW_026126611.1, read on the forward strand.
GGGGTTGGGGGACATGATCCAACCAACCAGAGAAAGAACCAACCAAACTGGGCGGCCCTGGAGTTAGCTGTCAGGCAAAATAAGCCAGACTCAGAAAGACAAGTGTCACATTTCTCTCTCACATGTAGAACTTAGATTAACATATATATGCATGTTTGTGTATATCTGTGTGTGCCGCATGAATGGAGAGAAACAGATGTCACTCTTAGAGGGAGGAGGTCTAAATGGAGTGGCAAGGGCCAGGAGAGCCTGATGGAGCCATGTGACATGATACAAATAGATCAATCAGCAAAGGGGGAAATGTGATTGAAAACCCACAGTCTATTACTTCATACGCTGACTACTGGTTAATTAAAAATACCCCCACGTAATAGTGATTGGTATAAGCTATATTAAAAATCCAATCTCATCAAAAATTGTAAAAGCAACATAATTTTTTAAAAAAAAGGATTAAAATTTTGGCCATATTTGTAGGTCAAAGTTCTCACGATGCCAAAACCAAAAATAAACGTCAGAGCGCAGGGACCCACTGGGACAAGTTTCCAGGTTTCTAAGTGTAGCAGCGTTGCCTCTGCCCTGGCGAAGGACAGGCTATTTCTGGGTTGCTGAGGGCCTGCCTGCGCCCATTTCTGTTTTTCTGACCTCTGTGAACCCATGAACAGGGAGACCGTGTATGGAAATGCTACCACAGACTCAGAACCCTCATGGAAAGACGAGGGAAATGTTAAAATATTCCGGCATCTACAGAGCACACCATCTGAGGGGTGTTTTCAGATGCTGTGTCCTTTTAGCCTCCATCTCGAACACCATGGGGACTGGGGACATAAAAGTCTCAGGGCATAAAAGTTGAGATTTAAAGACGTGACCTTTGCCAGCTTTTGAGGGGTTCTACACAGGAACTATAGGACCCCAGCTGATAAGGGAGCCTCTCTCTACTCAGAAGAAGGGGTGCCTGAATGCTAGTGAGGAGTAGCTGAGGGGTTCCCCGTATCTGTCCAGTATTTGCCATCTATTACCGGATAAACAAAACCCACAACCAACTCATCTGATCAGTTCCAACATAAAATCTAGAGCCTATCCTGCTCACAGAAATGACTATTAAATGTGCACATGCATGTTCATACATGTGCACACACAGACACATTTATTAAAGATAAACAAATATTCTTTTAAAAAATTAGGATAAATCATTAGCAAATTGTGTAAGTGGAGAAGGGGGAGCTGAACAGCTGAAAGCATTTGCTGCTCTCTGTCCCCTGGGAGAGTACAGGGGGTGTGTCCAGCTGCTGCTAGCTCCTCCCACCCTGCTAGCTCCTCCCACCCTGCTAGCTCCTCCCACCCTGCTAGCTCCTCCCACCCTGCTAGCTCCTCCCACCCTGCTTGCCTGCCTTAATGGACTGTATCCCCTGAACTGTGATAGTAAAGCCCTTTCTCCCCTAAGTTACTTTTTCATGGCAACAGGGAAAGAAACTAAGACAGTGAGCCCAGTTAAAAGGAAGAAAAGGCACAAATTGTCAGCGTATAAGCAAGATGAAATCCAATTAAATGACGCTTATAAGAAAAAAAGAGATAAGTATAAAGGAAGAAAAACCAGGTTGAAAGGCAAAGGATGGCAAAAAGTTGTGACATGCTAACACTAGACAAAAATCCTGGAGTTTCTGTCCAACAACAACAACAACAACAAAACATAGACCAAGCAAGGGCCATGAGTGAAAAGACGTTCCCTCGCTTAAAGGGAAATTAATTAATTAATTAAGTGGATAAAATACTCCTGAAAGCCTGTGTGCCTAACGACAGAGCTTCAAAAGCCATGACGCGAAAACCGGCTGATGTGACGGGGCCAGTGACAAGCCAAGCCTGAGAAGCTGAAGGAGCTGGGTCACAGAGACAGTGGCGCTAGAGTGGCCACTTATTCCCACTCCTCCTCCAAGGAGAAAACTACACCCTTTTTTTCTCTAATGTAGTCAAAACTGCTTACGGAGACAGTCACATTCTAGAAAGTAAGACTCACCGAGTTGAGTTCAAAAGCGCCCTGTCCACAGCGTGTGCCTTCTGAGCCCAGTGCAGTGGGCTGTATACAGCAAGGACAGGAGGATCAGTGCCAGGTCCCCGCGTGACCAGAAATTCAATAATCCAATTTAAAACAACACACTTTACACGTGAAACACGTGCCGTTTGTTTTACATCATTTACACGTCAAAGGGTGGTGGTTTTTCTTAAACCTAATACAAAATTTGAGATCCCCTCCCCGCATCTCCACGGTGCATCCATATCACGTTGGAGAGGAAGAAACTATTCGTGGAGTCTCACGATGCCTACTGAGTGCTAGGTGCTTCTCCAGACGGTGAACCAGAGCGCGCGTGCGCGTGCGCTCCCACGTCCTGGAGAAGCTGCTGCATTCTGAAGGAGGAAGACTGAGGATGAACAGCTCTCTAAGAAGTGTTTGCAATGATCTAAACTGCTCATAGGTAAAGCCGAGCGAGGTGGGCAGCCGCGGAGGGTCGGGGAAGGAGGGGACTGTTGAGGAGATGCACAGGTCAGGGAGAAGCACTCTGGCAGAAGAAATAGTGAGGACTAGAGAGCTAGGGTAAGAGGGGAGCGCCGCCTCCCCCGGGAAAGGACAGGGCAGACGAGCGGGGGTGAGTCTCTTTTTTTTTAAGACAGGGTTTCTCTGTATTGTTTTGGAACCTGTCCTGGAACTCGCTCTGTAGACCAGGCTGGCCTCGAAATCTCAGAGATCCGCCTGCCTCTGCCTCCCCAGTGCTGGGATTAAAGGCGTGCTCCACCACCGCCCCGATGGGTGTGTTCTTCTTTGTGTGTGTGTGTGTGTGCACATGCACCCTCACATGCACACGCATGTGCATGTTATGAGGATGTGGATGCTGTGTGGGTATGTGTGTAAGTGTACATGTGTGCACGTATGTGTATAAGTGTGCATGTATGTGTGTGCACATATGTGCATGGGTGTACGTGTGTGTGCATGTGTGTGAGGGTATGTTCTCCTTTATGTGTATGTGTGTGCATGTGTGTATGTGTGTGTATGCATGTTTGGGGGGTATGGATGCTGTGTGGGTATGTGTGTATAAGTGTGCATGTGTGTGAGGGTATGTTCCCCTTTATGTGGATGTGTGTGATGTGTATGCTTGTGGGGTGTATGGATGCTGTGTGGGTATGCGTGTATAAGTGTGATATGTGTAGATGTGTACATGTATGTGTGTGCATGCAGGTACATTTGTGCCACAGGTCAGGTCTGGAGTCCTAAGAACAAGTCCCAGGAGTCGCTGGGCTCTGTCCTCTGTGCACAGCCAGCAATTTCATCTTGATGGCCCACATCTTACACTTGAGTGAAAAGGAGAGCCGAGGAGGAGCAGGCCAGTCCCTTTGGCTGATGGGTAGGAAATAGGCAAGCATCCCCTGGCCTACCCACTAGAGCCTGGGGTGGCTTAGACCAGCAGGTGGCCGTGAGAGCAAGGTGAGTTCCAGCCTTGCCTACCTGCCCAGGTCTCAGAGTTACCTTGGTGTTTCCCTTCTGGCCACTAGGAGAGTGGAACTGCCATTAACTGAGAATTCAACTACACCAATTTGCGAGCTTGCTTGCAAAGACCATCTTTCTGGAAGCTCAAACTCTGAATTCAATTTCACTTTCACAAGGACTTATTGGTGGAGGCATTTCAAACAAAAAGCAAAACAAAGCAAGGAAGCAAACAAACAAACAAACAAAAAAAAAACCAGCAAAGATCCCCCAAATTGGCTGCGGGGATGAAAACTAGTAGCAGTGAAAATAAAGTTTCCAACAGAAAATAAAAAGAATTGAGATCTTTTCCGGCAACAAACTAAGAGGCCGTTGGGTGTGGGTGTGGCTAAGATGGACCCAGTGTGTGCTGAGTGAGAGCATCCTTTGAGAAGGGCTGCCTTGTAAGACTCAATGCCCGCTCACCCAGGCCTCAGCCATCCATGTCAGCTTGGAAATGGAGCTGTAGAGGTCCAGTTGTGGTTACTGCCTTCAGCCACTGGAGAGGGAGGGTGCTGGGGAGGGGAGGGGAGGGAGCTGGGGAAGGGAGGGTACTCGGGAGGGGAGGGTGCTGGATAGGCAAGACCAGATCTTAGGAAAGAAGATGCTTGACCTTGCTTTCAAAACCAGAGCGGAGAGTAACTGATTTGGTTGACTTAGCTGGGAGGGCTGGCTTGGCCATTTGTTTCGATGTGAAAACAGAGGTCAAAATGGCAGGCAGAGAGGGTGACTCCCACAAGACGGGGTGCCCTGTTTAAGCTCCTAGGGCAGCAGCTCCTTCCTCTGTAAAGAAAGCAGCTAAGTCACATCTGGAACCCTATAATGCCACCTGATTTACCAGAGTCCTGGAAGCTAGGGAGTGGCTTGAGACAGTAGTGAGATTCTCAGGAGGAAACAGAGCTGGAGGGGAGGAGCAAGCTGCCCCCCCCCCACACACACACACACATTCCTGCCCTGGGAGCCACCCATATGGTAAAACCCCTGACTCGCTTCAGAAGTCATGAGGAAAATAAAGGTTTCCCCTAGACACCAAGCTACTTGTCCCAGCTTTAAAAAAAAAAAAAAAAAATCAGAGCCATGACTGGAACCAAGAGCTCTCTGGACACAGTGGAATGGCTCCCCTGGGCTCCTGTGGTGACCCTCTCTGCGCTACATGTGAGGAGCAGGAGGCCAGACTGTGTCCCTGAAGTCGGTATGTTAGTGGGAGTCTCAGTCTCTGCAAGAACACAGTTCCGGTCAGGCTGCAGAAGGCAGTGTTCCAGAGCGAAGGTCTGAACCCTGTGCAGCCACTAGATGTCCACGGCTTGATTTCACATCCATGCCCTGTGGGTATTTCTGGCTTCCGCCCAGTCCTGGCGGTTTATGCAGCTTTGGGCTACAAACAGGCAGCTGACAATATGGAAACTGGGTTCTTCCTCCTGACTGGCAGCAGCTGAGAGCCTTATGCCTACATGGGTCCTAGCACAAGAGGGATCAGGGTGTTGAGGTGGCTCATGGCGTCAGCAGCATTCCGGAGTTATCCCTCAGAGCTTTGGCTCACCAACACCAGGCTCACCTCACTGTGGCCCCTGGCACACACCGCAAGCGCCCATCCCAGCAGACAAACACTAGCGGCCCCAGGGGACAACGGAGTTGTGAACTTCGTCACTGGTATACTGACACAAATTGGGCAGAGCTTGAATGTCACTGGCTATGTGCTGGCTCGGTGGTCGTTCCCAGACACAAGCCTCCAGATGAGGTGGTAACAGGTCTGCGAAATGTCAGCATCTAAGCCTCCCCAGTGACCCTGAGCGGCCAGTAAGATGAGACAGCTTTGTAGGGATCGGCAGGACAAGCCACAAAAGAACCTCCTGGAGCCAGCCGAGTTTCATTCTATCTTTACTGCTGCTCATCTGTCGACATGATGATTTCGAGGCAAATGGCAGGACCATGGGGTTTCAAACAAATGCTTTTTTTTTTTTTAACCCCCTAGGGTTCCGAGTATACTGACCCGAAGAAAATACAAGTAAAAGTGGATGTTCTCACGAAGTGAACCTTAACCTTACACAGATTATCAAAGGAGAGGGGCTGAGCATGGGTCCACTTACTGCCTGGCCAGCATCTGGTCACCCGATAGCCGGAACCACAGAGAATGATCAAAGTGCACAAAATCCTCTGGAACTTACCCAAAGGACTGTGTTTGCACAGGACTGCTAAGTAAGCACACACTGACCTAAAGGAAAGAGGAGCCTGCGGGAATGTGCGGGTATCTTTGGATCAACTACAAACAAGCAAACAAACAAACAAACAAAAACAGGAAGATATGGGAATGTCAAGAAATCTCCGTTCTTGGGGAAGCTAGAGGTGAGCTGCTAGGGACCAACAGCACACCCTGGCTGCACTCAGCCTTCCGAGGCAGGCTTCCTTACTCTGATGCTCTGTGAGGCTGAGCCCAGGGCGCCATTCGAAGAGGACTAAATGCTACCTAGCGGGTTGTTCATCGGACAAGGATAGAGGTGCAGTGTCGTCTAAGTTACCTGACCTGCCCTCTCTGGGCCAATAGTC
>NW_026126611.1:5845000-5865000 GCF_943737965.1 Phodopus roborovskii
GCAGGCAGACGTGATCTCCATCTCCATAAAAACATCTGGACAAAGGAAACACAGCTTCTTTACTCAAAGTAAATGCCCTAACTTTCATGAAGCACAAAATGTTTCCGTCACGTTCTAGCCAAGTCAGATGTTCATCAAGGGGAACTGGTACCTCAGCGAGTACCATGGGTCCTGGTACCTCAGTGAGTAGGGGTCACATACCATGGATACTGTACCTCAGTGAGTAGAGGTCACATACCATGGGTCCTGGTACCTCAGTGAGTAGGGGTCACATACCATGGGTACTGGTACCTGTAGATGGAAGTTTCTGTCCCACCCAGTCCCACAGCCCTTCAGCCTCAAATAAACACAGTCCCAAATAATTATAAACTGTTTGGCCGATGGCTCAGGCTTCTTATTGGCTAGTTCTCTCTTAATTATTAACCCATTTCTATTAATCTTTGTATCTCCATTTGCTCTTGGCTTACCGGTGATGTTCTGGCCTCAAACTTCCTCAACAGCTACATGGCATCGCCTTGACTCTGCCTACTACCTTTCTCTATCCCTGTTAGGATTTCTCACCTGGCTACATTCTGCCTGTCCACTGGCCAAAACAGCTTTATTTATCAGCCAATAAGAGAAACATATATTCACATCATACAGGAGGACATCCCCCATCAGATACCTCAGTGAGCAGGGGTCACATATCAAGGGTATTTCTAGTCCACTGGTTGTTGTTGTCTACAAGAGTCTTTTCTGAATTTGGGTGTTATATAGCCAGCCAGCTTCCTATTCCCACCTCCATGCCTTTCCTGCCATGATGACTCTAACCCTAACCAAAATAAACCCTTTCTTCTTTAACTTGCTTTTGTCAGCATATTTCATCACAGCAATCGAAAAAGAAATGAAGATAAGGACTAGCTTTGTTTATAGCAAAACATATTCAGTGACATGAATTAAGTACAAAGAGGGAGGTTTTTTTTTTTTTTTTTTTTTTTTTTTTTTTTTTTTCCAAAATCATCTTCATCGATGGACCAGAGAAATGGAGTTTTTCAATTTTGAATACAATATGGACTGGTAGGAAAGTTTTCCCCCATCCAAATTATTAATTTTTTTTTTGCAATCAAGGTTGCTAGAACCTCAGTGAGGGCCCACTTTGTAAAAAAAAAAGTGTGTCGGGAAGTTGGGAGATGGCCAAGTAAAGAGATTCTTGTGTGAGCAACACGAAGACCCGAGTTCATACTTCAGAACCCACACAAAAAGTCAGAAGGGATGGTGCACACTTGTAATCCCAACGCTGAGAAGGTGGAGACGGGCAGATTCCGGCCTATAGCTGCCTTGCAGACACTCTGCTGTAATCACTCCACAGAGGACCCACAGCACCCCATGGATGCCCGACAGATGCCCCACAGACACCATGGCTTCCCCACAGTCATCCCATGGCCGCAGAGAAACAGCAATGCCTGCTTTGGAAAAGCCAGATTCTGAGGTATTCACCTAGTGGAATTTCTACCTAGGAAAAATGTTCTTCTCAGCCTGCATTGGGAGAATAATGTGGCTTACCTACGCGACTGGACCGCCCTCTAGTCTGTCACCCAATAGCATTGATTTTGCAGCGGCTCAGCTCTGGGCTTTATTTCTGTGTTAACTCTCAGTGGAAACGTGTCGAACCACTGTGGAGCTAATGCTGTAAGTGATCTGAGCACTTGCCTTTGCCTTATCTGATCATCCCTCCTAGTTCAGGAGGGATTTCAACATCGCTCCTTGGCACAGGGTGCTGGCCTTGACACTCACCTGGAGGCCTCTTGCTCATGGGCATAAAGATCTGGCGTCCTGATACCTGCTGTACCCATGAGTCAATCACAGGTGTGAGTGCTTGTGAATTTCCTAGTAGGAGGCAGCCAGGACCACGTCTGGTCCCTGGATGTAGAGGGAGGCTTGACGATCATAGTTGCTTTTTTAACTAGCCCACTCCCGCAGGCTGCCCAGTGAATAATAGACATGGCCTCAGCTTCTGACGTACTCACTTACGGTATCTGGACACCACTGAGGAAATCCCTAAATGGCTCTGAACCCACTCACTCAGCAGATGGCCAAGGGGCTGCAGGGGCCCAGGCAGTTGGAGCGCATCTGGGAGCCAGACAAGGACACTGGAGGCAGTGACGGGCATCCTCACCAGTGTCCAGCCAGCGGCTCCAGAGAGGAGGAGTACTGTGGCTCACTGCCTTTGGACTGAGCTGTCACACCCACTGGTTATTTAACAGAAGAGGAGGAGTGGGAGGAAGAGGAGGAGGAAGGAGGTAGGAGAGCAAAAGGAGAGAAAGAGGGTAAGGGGAGCATGCACAAGAGAAAGGGGGAGACAGGCAGGCAGACAGACAGACAGACAGGCAGGCAGGCAGACAGTCAGGCAGGCAGGCAGGCAGGCAGGCAGGCAGACAGTCAGGCAGGCAGGCAGACAGGCAGGCAGGCAGGCAGACAGTCAGACAGTCAGACAGACAGACAGGCAGGCAGGCAGGCAGGCAGTCAGACAGACAGACAGACAGACAGACAGACAGACAGACAGGCAGGCAGGCAAGCAGGCAGACAGACAGTCAGGCAGGCAGGCAGACAGACAGTCAGGCAGGCAGGCAGGCAGGCAGACAGACAGACAGGCAGGCAGGCAGGCAGACGGATGGACAGACAGACAGGCAGACAGACAGTCAGTCAGACAGACAGACAGACAGACAGACAGACAGACAGGCAGGCAGGCAGGCAGACAGACAGTCAGGCAGGCAGGCAGGCAGGCAGACAGGCAGACAGACAGACAGGCAAGCAGGCAGGCAGACAGACAGACAGGCAGGCAGGCAGGCAGGCAGGCAGACAGACAGACAGGCAGGCAGGCAGGCAGGCAGACAGACAGGCAGGCAGACAGACGGACAGACAGGCAGGTAGGCAGACAGGCAGGCAGACAGATAGACAGGCAGGCAGGTAGACAGACAGACAGACAGGCAGGCAGGCAGACAGTCAGGCAGGCAGGCAGACAGGCAGGCAGGCAGACAGTCAGGCAGGCAGGCAGACAGGCAGGCAGGCAGACAGTCAGACAGTCAGACAGACAGACAGGCAGGCAGGCAGGCAGGCAGGCAGTCAGACAGACAGACAGACAGACAGACAGACAGGCAGGCAGGCAGACAGACAGTCAGGCAGGCAGGCAGACAGACAGTCAGGCAGGCAGGCAGGCAGGCAGGCAGGCAGACAGACAGGCAGGCAGGCAGGCAGACAGGCAGGTAGGCAGACAGGCAGGCAGGCAGACAGACAGGCAGGCAGGCAGGCAGGCAGGCAGACGGATGGACAGACAGACAGGCAGACAGACAGTCAGTCAGTCAGACAGACAGACAGACAGACAGACAGGCAGGCAGGCAGACAGACAGACAGACAGACAGGCAGGCAGGCAGGCAGACAGGCAGACAGACAGACAGGCAAGCAGGCAGGCAGACAGACAGACAGACAGGCAGGCAGGCAGACAGACAGGCAGGCAGGCAGGCAGACAGACAGGCAGGCAAGCAGACAGACAGACAGGCAGGCAGGCAGACAGGCAGACAGACAGGCAGGCAGACAGACGGACAGACAGGCAGGTAGGCAGACAGGCAGGCAGACAGATAGACAGGCAGGCAGGTAGACAGACAGACAGACAGGCAGGCAGGCAGACAGGCAGGCAGACAGACAGGCAGGCAAGCAGACAGACAGACAGGCAGGCAGGCAGACAGACAGGCAGGCAGGCAGGCAGACAGACAAGCAGACAGACAGGCAGGCAGGCAGACAGACAGACAGGCAGGCAGGCAGGCAGGCAGACAGACAGACAGGCAGACAGTCAGGCAGGCAGGCAGGCAGACAGACAGACAGACAGGCAGACAGACAGGCAGACAGTCAGGCAGGCAGACAGACAGGCAGGCAGGCAGACAGGCAGACAGACAGGCAGGCAGGCAGGCAGGGGTTACAGTCCTGTTTTACCATGCGCGTTTCTCAGCAAGCAACCCTTCTCTGCTTGGCTTGGCAGCATCACAGTGCCCTAGGACCCTTCTGCCCAGTAGGAAAGACAGGCTCCCTATCTCCACTGCATTTGGATATCCTCGCCAGCATCCTAAAGGAACATCCCCAACCCTAACACCGCAGGATAGCCTAGAACAACAACAAAGTACCAGTGGAAAATACACCCATGCCTTGCGTTAGCATCTGACCTACATGTGAGACAAATGTGTTATTCTTCCCTCACGAGTGGATGAAGAGGAAGGACAGACACATCAGGGCGGAGAGGCAGGAATGCCAAACTGGAGCGAACCCTTTGAAAAGGCAGAATGATTTAGTCTGAGGGAAATCAAAGCAAGCCGCCGCAGCACAATACTCAAGTGCATTGCTCTCAGAGGTATCAGGGACATGCAAATCGCTCAGAGTTGACCCCAGACTCTGGCGCACATTGCATTGGGCATGCACGGCCAAATGCATATGCCATCTCTGTCACACCTTGTAAGAGAAGCTGGCTGTGTGGGTGGCACGAGGATGTATTAATCTTCGGGCCACTGAATGTGCTGGAGAAAGATTAACCAGCTGTGATATGCTAAGGAACTCGGATTTCTCCCCGTGGGATACAGAGAAGGGATTGTTTGTAGTGCAGGACAGACTCCCAGAGAATGAGGTTACAATAAACACACCACACTCCAGGGCCTACTCTGGGCATTTCCGGCCAGCAAGACCTTCCCCCATTGGAGAGGTGCGGTTGGAAGTTGGCCTACCCAAGGAAAGTCTGACCTGAAGGCTGGCCCCTCTTTAAATAAACTAAGGATCACCCTTTGACTCCTGGTCAAGAGTCGTCCTGAGCTGACTGTGGCCGCCTTCAGCAGCATTTGGAGTCCTGCAGGCGAAACCTCAGGACCAGCTGCCTCCAGGAACCATGACGGCAGTGGATGATATTCTAGAACATATAGGGGAATTCCACCTGTTCCAGAAACAGACATTTTGCCTCTTAGCTCTGCTCTCAGGCACCTTCACTCCCATTTACGTGGGCATCGTCTTCCTGGGCTTTATCCCTAACCACCGCTGCCGGAGTCCTGGGGTGGCCGAGCTGAGCCAGCGCTGTGGCTGGAGCCTGGAAGAGGAACTGAACTACACCGTGCCGGGCCTGGGGTCTACACATGAGGCCTCCTTCCTCAGCCAGTGCATGCAGTACGAGGTGGACTGGAACCAGAGCTCCATTGACTGTGTGGACCCCCTGTCCAGCCTGGCTGCCAACAGGAGCCACTTTGCACTGAGCCCTTGCCAGCAGGGCTGGGTGTACGACACCCCTGGCTCCTCCATCGTCACCGAGGTAAGTGAGCTCAGGAGTCAGGATGGAAAAAAAGCAAATAATTCACCTCGTTAAGGGAGAACTAGGAAACCCATGATTCTTATACTTGCCCAGACACGCTTTCTGAACTCATATGCCTTATAAAAATCCTAGTTTCCTGGTTAAAAACATGCAGCCTTTCCCTCGTCTGAGGTAGTTAGTGAGAACACCCTGGATGCTGGCAGGCGTGATCTGGTATGTGCAGGCCTCAGCAGTAAGCAACAAGCTAACACACACCGGGAGGCCTGAAAATGATGACAGATGTGGGCATGATTCTAAGATTCACATTCTCCAGAAGCCTTCTATTACACCACACAAGTGCCACCAAAAAGGGCATGGCCCTCCCCTAACATATGCTCTGCTAACGGATGTTATAAGATGTGTTTTTGTCTCCAGAGACATGCGTTCCTCTTTAATGTGGCCAAGATGCCCACAAGAAATTTGGGGGCTGTTTTTATTAAAAAGTACAGGCAAGCAAGCTGGCTGAGAGGGGGAAGCACTTGCCACGCAAGCCCTGACGACTCGAGGTCAATCCCGACCACCTGCGAAAGTAGGAGAGAGCCAGTTCCACAGAGTTGTCCTGTAACCTCCACATACATGCAGCGATGTGTGCACACCTACTCACATACATCATGCACAGGCATACAATGATAATGAAAGTGATTTAAAAGATACAGTCATGGGTTGTGGGAGGAAGGGGGGGGTTCAGTAGGTAAACTGCCTCCTCTTAAGCTTGAGTACCTGAGTTTAATGTCCAGAACCCATAGGGGGAAAAAGCCAGGTGTGCACACATGATAGTAGTCCCAGAACTCGGAAGGCAAAGGCGGGTGGATTCCTGAGGCTTGCTAGCCAGCCAACCTAGATGGCCAGATTCAGGACAATAAGGGCTCCATATCAATAAAAAAAAAAAAAAACAAATAAATAATGAGGAGGATGGTGCCTGGGAAATGGCAGCTGGCCGCACAAGCATGTGTGCACACATGAACACTCACATGCATGCATATACACACATACATATGATCTAACCGTGAAGTCTCATTCCCTGAAGAGAAAAGCAAGCATGCAAACCTACTGTGGAATTGTCCTGCAAACATGGAGGAAACAGTTCAGCAGCTAGTTGGAAAGGACCACCTGGGTCCTGAGAAGGTCTCCTGGCCTTTAGCCGAGGAGCCTCACCTGGGGGATCTGAAATGGGCTTCGTGTCACATCAAGGCTCCTCAAACAGACACCATGCCACTGTAAGACAGCTCAGAGTGACTCCCCTCATCTGAGGCCAGAGCAGGGGACCTCGGTTGTGCACCAGGCTACAGAATGAGATGGCAGAGTGAGGTTAGAAGGTCATATCTTGTCTACCGGGCCAGCACTGTATCCTCCACCTTCCTTTGGAGCAAATCAGTCCAAAGGCATCCATCATTGGGAGTACCCCTTGAATCCCCCTGTTGTTTAAAAATAGAGAGCAGCTAAGAGATGCTTAAAGCTCAATGTCTCTGGCTGTGCAGGCATGTCACGTGACTACATCCACCCGCGTCTGTGTCTTTAGACTAGAAGGGAGAAGATGGACTTGTCTATAAGTCAAGTCACTACGTGCTTTCAATTGATTAGAGTTCATGCTTTGGTCAAATGGCAGGCTCACAGTGTCCGATGGGATGCTAAACAGATTCCAGGGGAAAATCTGTTGCTGGTATATAGAAAATTAGCATGGATTAGGAAACAGCTGTATTAGTGGCACTCAGTTCAAGAAATAGTCAAGTAACTGCCGTGCACTAATTACTGATCCCCTGGAACTCACGAACTCCTAGTTGGGAATATTCAAAGAACACTCTGAGCTGGACTGTGTCTAACAAGATTCTAACAGCATCTTCTCCCTCTCTCCTTCCTACTCCTCCCTGGACTCCGGCCACACCCCACATCTGGACAGTTTAACCTAGTGTGTGCTCGCTCCTGGATGCTGGACCTGTTTCAGTCAGTAGTGAACGTGGGGTTTTTTATCGGTGCTGTCGGGATTGGCTACCTAGCAGACAGGTAGGTAAGACACCTGCAGTAAATAACCTACAGGTTCAGACAGCGCTGCTCACCCACCCTGCACGAATCCTTCTTTGCCCCGAACACATAGACAGACCACTCACTTCCACCCGCCCCAATGGGGGTTGCTTTTATAATGCTGGGGTTTTTTCAGCTGCTTTGATAACAGTGACTCATGTTTTACTCTCAGATCTTGTGGAGGTCAGGGAAGGAGGTTTCAACCACCAGGAAGGACTTTTTTCTTGCGGGCTAGCTGCCAGTTCAGGGCTGGAAGAGGCAACAAATGATTGAATCCCATGGTGATTCTCAGTTGGTTGTTTGGCCTCAGTATCTCCCACATGGTCATAAGCCTTCAGGAGCTGTGAGCTCCATCCAGGGCAGCTAATTCTCATACGCCAGAAGCCCCATCACTAGGCTCTATGCCTGCCTGCCTGCCTGCCTGCCTGCCTGCCTGCCTGCCTGCCTGCCTGCCTGCCTGCCTGCCTGTCCACAGTGAGTGTCTGTAGTGCCCAAGCTGTGCCTTGGCTCTGGTTGCCCACCATTGTAGACTCCTGTATTTCCATGTCACATAAATGCATTGGGTACAAATAGCCCCGGATAATCTGATGTAGTAACACAAGTAGGAAAGGATCCGATTTTCACGTTTATTCCACTTGTCTTTAATTACCAGTGTACATAACTTTTAATAATGGCCGTATTAAACAATCAGCCTGTAAAAATATATATTTGACGCAGAAATATGTGGCAACTCAGTCCTGTCACTCACTGCTGTTTTAGGCCTCCCCAACTATCTCTCTGCTGTGAATATAACTCAATGCATGACAGCTTGCTTTGATTATACTCCAAGCTGGCATCAAAATTGCATGAGAGTTAAAGGTTCGTAAGAATGTACTGACTTTACGAGAGCCTGAGGCCCCATTGGCAGCAGGAGGGAGGGAGGATGGATGGATGGAGGCGGAGGTACTGTGCCAAAAGTCACAATGCATCTGTAACTGTCTGCTCAGCCTCCCCAGCGAGGGTCTCCCAGGGAGTGGCTGTGGGAGGTTGTGAGGTGTGTGTGTGTGTGTGTATGTGTGTGTGTGTGCGTGCCTGTGCGTGTGCACACATGTGTGTGCACGTGTGTGTGCGTGTCTGAGTGTGTGTGTATGTGTTCCTGTGCGTGTGCGCGCACACATGTGTGTGCATGTGTGTGTGCACACGTGTGCGTGTGTGTCTGAGTGTGTGTGTGTGTGTGTGTGTGTGTTGGGGGGTAGTTTCATTTTTATTGTGATTACACAGAACTGAGGGTAGCTATTCACAGGCTGCCCATGAAGTCAAGACACAAATCAGTGAGGAGGTCCAGGGTCCACTCACACTCGCTGGTCACTAGCTGGGCAGCTCCTGGTTCATCCCCTCCCTGGTATACCAAGGTGGACATTAACACCAGATCTCCAGGAAGTGTCACACACACAGGTGACAGCCTCGCCCAGTAGGCTGCAGAAGCCAGTTAATTATTCTCATCCCACTCAAGGAGGCCAGCCCCAACCCCTCCTCACAACACATTCCAGAGAACAATCCGCCAGCTCCTCTCCTCCTCAAGTGAGCTCATCCTTCCGTGCCTTTGCAGGCAATTTCTAGAAAGCCCTTTGTCCCTTTGGCTCCTCTGAGGGATGGACGTGCCTCTAGTTCTTTTCCCAAAGCTGCCCAACGTTTTGCTTACTATTGCTCTTTTCCCTGTCCTGCTTGCAAGCAGGAGGGCAAAGCAGGACCAGGGACAGAAGATGTGCCATTTCCCCTCTGCATACTTCATGCCCACTACAACCTTTAGAAGTCTTACAATAAGCTAGGAATATCACGGAAACCCACTTTATCCAGAAACTGTAACCAACATTAAAACAGTATATTGTTGTTCACAAGCCAAAATTTAAGTATGGCCTAATAGATGATTTGGCTATAGTGTTTAGAAGAAAGCCAGGAGGGTATTTGGAAATTATCCAGATAAGAACACACACACACACACACACACAGAGAGAGAGAGAGAGAGAGAGAGAGAGAGAGAGAGAGAGAGAGAGAGAGAGAGAGAGAGAGAAGGCATGAGGGAGGGAAATAAACTGTCTTGCAGGAACTCAACTTTTCTCGGGTCAGTTTGTGACACAGATTGTGAAATTAGTTGTTTCCTAAAATGTCTAGTTTGTTTCTTCACTCTGTCTTGTTTTAATGTAACATTTAAATTGTGTGTGTCGCTTGACTTTCAATAGCGGCTGTGGCCGAGTGTCACCTGATGTTTAGGATCATCAGGGACAAGCTCTCCAGCAGCCACGCAGACCAGTGTTTTACTAGGCACGCTCATTGGATCTCACTTAGGACTGTGACAGCCTTATACTCACTACCTATTGTTTACAGAGACGGAAACTGAGGCAGGATCGACTCAGAGCACGTCTTCCCAGGTATTAATGACCATATTAGTCAGCCCAGATTCTGTTATAAGCCAAGCTACAATCCACCTGCCTGCCTGTTTACCAGGCTCCCAAATAATGCCATTTACCCCTCCCCAGTGAAGAAGATCCGGAACTCCATCCTAGACAGCAGACAGCTAAAGGACACTCCAAACGGGTGCCCAGCCACTCTGGTTCAGTCTGGTTCTCATTAAATAATTTAAGTGACTATGGTGTGTGTGTCAGCGGAAGGGTATCTCAAGCCATTGACCCAGATCTCCAAAATATCTAAAAAATAAAAGACGCTGCCTCTTTCATTGGAAAGGTTGCAGTGTCTCTGGGATATGGATTTGGTTTCCCTACTTGGAGTCTTCAGTAACGCATTTCCCTCTTCCAGCCAAAGGAGTTTGTCCTTCTTCAGCAACATGGCTGTGGCTTTGCTATGAGCCCAAATCCACTAGTTGCTGAGGAATTGCCACTTGAGTAAATCTTTACAGCTTATAAGCTCTGGGGAAAGGGTTGTAGGTGTGTCCAGCCCATACTCCACCTGTAGCCAAGGGTAGCTATAGAGGCAGTCCAGCACAAGATATACTTAATACACAGAATTTACTTAAAACATCGAGATGTGAGTGTGTGTGTGTGTGTGTGTGTGTGTGTGTGTCAGAGAGATTAACACAGTACATTTTCCTTTATTGCTCTCTGCCTTATTTTTTTTTTTTTTTTTTTTTTTTTTTTGAAATGGGGTGGGGGAAGAATCCCTCACTGAACCCAGAGCTCTCTGTTTCAACCAGGCTGTCTGGGCCCTGGCGATCACTGCCTTTTCACACCACCCACAGCAAACGCCACCACACCGGCTTTGTGTGTAGATGCTGGACATCCAAATTCAGGCGCTTATGCTTCTCAGTGAGAACCTCACCTAATAGGCTGCCTCCCAAGCCCTATGGCAAGATTTTTCTTTCAACATGTTGATTGCTTTGTTCTTGAGCATAAACTTTGTGGATGACACAATGCCATGTCACTGCATCAGAAGGCTGGAGAAGCCTGACTGGGAAGAAACACTGAAGGACCGGTGGGGTGTCGCTTCGGCAAGCCCTGGGGTTGCATATCACAGCGGCGAGCCTCTGATGAAGAACCAGGCGGTAACAGTTGAAACCGTTTTCGGTTCAGCAATTTACACTAATGACTGAACAGACAGCTTGGACTTCAGGTCTCGCACTGAAAACATCGCCATCCCTGAGTACTTATTAATAGCATTGTGGGTCATTTCCAAACGGTTAGGTAACACCTGAAATACTCCCTGGGACACAGCTGCCCAATTAATAGGAGACACAGCTACGGAGTATTGAGTTACCATGGGATTGTGCAAACCGTGATGATAAACAGACTTCAGTTAAACAAACATAACGCGAGTATTAGATATAGCACCGTCTTCTATGAACTAACGAACTATACCCGCTAACAGAGATGATCTTTTAGAACACAGCCAGGAGGGCGTGGTGGGAGGTAGCTGAGCCCCCGCATCCATGCTCTGAGAGCCAACTATTTTCTACTACTGTGATGTAACCCTTGAGGCTGGGAGACTTTGTAAAGGAGTTGGTGTTAGTCAGCTGATCGTTCTGAGCATCCCGGGGGGGGGGGGTGTTGCTGGCATCATCTGGTGACAGGTATCAGTGTGGTTAAGGGATGTGTGTGGGAGAAAGAGGTCCCGTCATGAAGTAGACCCAGACAGCGGTTCGGGAGTCAGGCGGGCTCACTTACGACAACTCGCTCTTTTAAGGTCTATTTCAGAGGCTGGAGAGATGGCTCAGCCGGGAAAACCGCCTGCCCTACAAGCGCGAGGGTCTGAGTTCTATCCCCAGAACACATGTTTAAAATGCAGCGATGGGGAGAACTGGACAGGTAAAATCAGCAGTTAAGAGCGCTTTTTTGCTCCTGCAGAGGACCCAGGTTCAATTCCCAGTATCCCCATGGTGGCTCACAACTATCTGTAACTCCAGGTCTGAGGGATCTGATGCCCCTCTTCTGACCTCTGTGGGCTTTTAAGCATGCATATGGTAAACAAGCAGGCAGGCGGGTAAAATACTCATACACGTAAAATAAGTAAATCAAAAAGTGTTAAACCAAGCATGATTGTGTATACTTGGATTCCAACACTGGGGAGGCAGAAGAGCGAGGGTTCAGTCGCCAGCCAGCCAGCCTAGTCTACATAGTGAGCTCCAGGCTATGGAGAGGCCCTGTCTCACACAGTAAGGCGAATGGCATCTGAGGGACATGCCTGAGGTTGGCCTCTGGCTTCCACAGGTACACACACACACACACACACACACACAGAGAGAGAGAGAGAGAGAGAGAGAGAGAGAGAGAGAGAGAGAGAGAGAGAGAGAAAGGCAATGTCCCCAGTGACCTAAGCACCTTCTATCAGGCTCTTCAGAATTCATTGGTTTCCAACATTGCCGCACCGAGGACCAGGACCTTGGATACAGGAGTCCTTAGGGGACAAACCATAGCATCAATACCTCCTGGAATCCCCTTTCTAGATATAGTTTTGTATTTTTTCCCAATGTGACAAAATGTGGCAATGTTAGATAACTCACCCAACATGGGAGCGGCTTTTTCCTCTTTTCTGTGTTCTTGGATAACTCTCCCGGTCCCCAGACTGATGAAGCCTGAGCTCATCAAATAAAAATATGGAAAGTCACCCCACCTGGATGTAGGAAGCTGTGAAATGATAACTGTAGGAAACCAACATGGAGACTTCCTCAGATGAGCAGTTGGCTGGAAGTTTAGTTCAAGCACAGATTATGAGCTGACTGGACTTACAGGACAACCAGCCCTGTCTCAAAGGGACAAACCTCTCCCAGGAGAACAGCCCTGGTGCCTCTGTGAAGGGAGCTCAATGAGCTTCAACTTTGCCCCCGAGGCCCCACAAAGTCTGCTAACAGAACTGAAGTCAGGGGTCTTTATGTTGTGCACTGGGGTGGGGGTGGGGTGGGGGCAGGAATGAATCCGTAGCTCCACTAAACTGACCTCAGATTTTGACCATGTTTTT
Source organism: Phodopus roborovskii (assembly GCF_943737965.1). Lineage (NCBI taxonomy): Eukaryota > Metazoa > Chordata > Mammalia > Rodentia > Cricetidae > Phodopus > Phodopus roborovskii. The sequence goes on from NW_026126611.1 coordinate 5,857,821, forward strand.
ATAGCACCCATGAGTCTTCTCCACCTTCCATGAACCCGAGTGCGATGGATAGTATTGTCGACTTGTTGGGATCAGCTGGAAGATACAAGTCTGGGTGTGCCTGGGAGGGGTTATATAGACTTGGTGGACTGAGGTAGAGAAGCCGTGGGCATCGCCACCCTGTGAGCTGGGGTCCTGGACTCACTAGAAAGACGATGTGAGCCAAGCACCACCACTCTCTGCTTCCTGATTGCAGAGGCAACGTGGCCAGCTGCCCCAACTGCTCCTCTAGGGAGTGCTATACCCTAGGGCTGTAAGCTGAAATAAACCCTTTCTTCCATCTGCAAGCTGCTTTTACCAGGTATTTGTCACAGCGCCGGGAGGAGTAGTTAATACACCACCTAACCCAGCGCCCTTTCCCGGTTCTTCCCCATAGGTTTGGCCGGAAGTTCTGTCTCCTGATCACCATCCTCATCAACGCTACCTCTGGGGTTCTCATGGCGGTTTCCCCCAACTACGCCTGGATGCTGGTGTTTCGTTTGCTCCAGGGACTGGTCAGCAAAGCAGGCTGGTTAATCGGCTACATCCTGAGTAAGAGAGCTTGAGGTGCTCCTGGGTGCACACGGGGTCCTTCAGGCAGATGGAAAGACAGCGCTGACCTTTTATTCCATAGCTAGAGAGTCTATTTTAAACCACCCAATCAATCCAATCTGTGTCTCTCCTATGAACACAAAGCAAGGAAGGCAGAATCACCCAGAATCCTGTCTAGCTTTCTTGGAAAATTCGGTTTCTGGCCCCTGGGGTGTTATATGAAGAGAAAGTCTAGCCTACCAAGCCTATTCAGGCAGAAGACTCCGTGATAGGAGATGTACTTGGAATGTAAGGGAACTTACTGCTGTACTTCGTGTATTCTAGGAAGCCACTTGAACTTACAAGGAAGTGGAGGGCACACGCTATCTACCCAGCAAGAGCTAGAATCACCCAGGAGACAGAACTTGGCTGTGAGAAATTTTCTAGAGTATTCTAACCCAGGAGGGAAGACCCACCATCACTGTGGGCAGCACTATTCTATGCTCAGAGCCCTGGACCAAAAGAAAAGTAGAAAGTGAGCTGTGAAATCAGGGCTAGAATTTACTCACTAGTAGCCAGAGTTACTTGAGGCACAAAAGCGTGCCTGAACTCCATAGCAGTGTCAACCTAGCAGTTATGAAAAATCATCACCCACTTAAATCTGGAAATCTCCTCAATCATGTCCTTATGTTTGGGAACCAACCACTTTGGAATTAAGGGATAAGATGGAAGCTTTCACTGCCCAAGAGGTAAAGAGAACATGTACTTACATCTTTTTTCCCTGGTGACACAAATCTTGGGCATTTCAGGGAAGAAAGAGAATACTATCACCTCCAGAAGTGACAAATAACAAATGGTTGGTTGATGAGGGACTTAATGCATGCAGCTATTCAACCAATTTGGTTTCTAGATCGCACTGAGTAGACTTCAATTATGCAAGTGTATATTTTGTCATTAATTGCAGCCTCTTATCACTCATTTCTTTCAAAGTCCCTGTGAATGGCCTTGAGTCTTTGATGCCTGCCTTCTGACCCCACCCCTACCCCCATATCTCCCAAGCCCCATCCAGGGCCCCGGCCACTTGGAAAGATAGACACTTGTATGTGTGGAAGACTTGCACCATTTTACTTAGTTAAAACAACCATTTCAAAATATTTTTAGATGGTTTGCAGTAACCTATAGAAACAGGTTTGACATGCATGCCTGTTGGATTGGATATAATTAGAATACTTCATGCACCTGTAAGACATTTAAAGTGGAGACTGATTTACATGTGGAATTCCAAATCTAGTATGCCTGCATGTGATGACAACTCCTAGCTCCCCGAGTGCAGACCCCCTATGTCCGTCATGATGCGGACATGGAGACATAAATAAAGCTGATTATTCCTCCATATGCAATGGTGGCTGGGAACCTGCTTCTCAAAGGACATAACAAGTCCTTTTTGTATGTTTTCTACTTTCTAGGCCTTTGCTACTCCCACCATGAAGGTTTCAAAATAGATGCGTATTTAACAACTCATTTGCAAAGTGTTTGAAATTTTTAAATTATTTATTTATTTATTTATTTATTTATTTATTTATTTTGCAAGCCAGTACTAGCTGATTCCAGCCCATTGTAGAGTTTCTAAGTCCTTTACATAAATAAACAGGATTGCAAAGTATTTTATCTCCGGAAGAGAACAACTTGCATGTAAATGTTCATTTATATATGAAGCATCTATGGCATAAACTCAGTTTTTAATTCATTTGTTCATGCCTTGAGTTATCACTGCCTGGTTGATATAGAAGAAACTCATGCGTTTGTGTGAAATATTATTACACTCATCCTCAAAATTTTTAGCAATATTTTTGTTTCATTTTTATTTATGTGTGTTCATGTGTGTATGCCACACATAAACACGTACCCATGGAAACCAGAAGATGGTTTTAGATCCCCTGAAACTGGAGTTAGAGTTTGAGGTGCTTGTAAGTTACCTAATATGGATGCTGGGAACTGAACTCAAGTCCTCTGTAAAAGCAACAAGTGCTTTTAACCTCTGGGTCATCTCTCAAGCCCCTGAAATTCTTTATTGTCGCTATTTTTATTTTCATTTTTTTTTGCTACAAAAAATGTATGTGGTCCAGAATTGCCTTGAACTGAAAGGAATTCTCCTACCTCTTCCTCCCAAGTATTGGTATTACAGACATGAGGTATCACACCCAGCCTCATACCTAATGTAATTCTCCAAGTCAAACAGTTTGCTCATTTTGCTAACATGATTCAGTTAATGCATGTTTATAACTAATGCAAAAGCAGTAACTGTAACAAAATGCCCATCACTACTACAGACCACACACACACACACACACACACACACACACACACACACACACACGCACATGCACATGCACACACATGCACTCATGCCTGCACAAAGAAATATTTTAAATTGCTCAGAGAGCTGTGCCAAAAATCCTACATTGAGCCAGTATTTTTGAGCTGGGCATTCGTGGCTACCTGAAGGTTGGAAGCCAGCTTTAGCACATCTTGCTGACCATGTGGATTCTTTTCTGTAGTTACAGAATTTGTTGGTCTGGGCTATCGTAGAACAGTGGGGATTTTTTACCAAGTCGCCTTTACCACTGGGCTGCTGATACTGGCGGGCGTGGCCTATGCTCTTCCCCACTGGAGGTGGCTGCAACTGGCCGTGACCCTGCCCAACTTCCTCTTCCTGCTCTATTTCTGGTAAGTCTGCTGGGATCAAAGAAAAGATGCCTCTAGATTGTCTATTTTGTCCAAGTCTCCCTTCCCCATGAACACCCTGCTTGGAAATGACAAGGCTTCCATCGCTCTCCAGGCCCATGTCACAGGAAGCCAGTTCCATGTTGCTAAAACAAAAACTACAGTGCCTACCTGGAAATCCAACATCCTTTAGCTTGGGGCATAAGAATGTTGTGACCTGTTTCTTTCATCCCATAGTATTTATTGGATGTTTTGCTCCCATCAGCTAGAATCCAATTTGGATGGCAGAAAGGAGTCAACAATATTGCCCTTTGTTATCCTGTGACTCCTTTTCAAAAACTCTGAAATGGACAGGCAGAGCACCAAATGGTCATATCACTACTTTCCTATAGGTGTGACCAAGACAGACATCTCCAGTCAGTCATAACAGCAATTATTCCAAATAAGGCCAGCATAGCACTCCAGATAGACCATACTGAAAAGCCAGAGTTAACCAGGCTCGTAAAATATAGTCATCATCACTACCCAAGGAAAACACATACAGTCCAGCAAGTTGATAAAGAGACATACATAAGAACAAGGAAATTAGAAGGGCTCTCTCTAGGTTATGAGTTGAGCTTTGGATATGTCAAATTTGGGATGCCAAAGGGGGGTGATGTACAAATATCCAGGACCAGCGAAATGTAAGGATCCAGCATTCAAGTAGATTGTATGCGTAGGGAACGAATAGGATTGGTAAGAGCAACTGAAAAGAGTTAGGAGATGATAGAACCAAAACTCAAGAAATACCAGTGACAGAGAGATGAGTGAGTGTTTCCCACATAAATGCAAAGACCTGAGTTTAGATCCCCATGTAAACGCTGGGTAGGTGTGGCAGCCCAGCTGCAATTTCAGAGCTTAGAAGGCAGAGCCATGGGTCTACAGAGCACGGTGGCTACCCGGACTAGCCATGCCGTCAAGTTCTGCGTTTAGTGGAGATGCTCTGGCATTCTGCCACGTGGAGCAATGTAGCAGACAGTCTCAGGCCTCCACACACAGAAACATGCACTTACATACGCATGTGCCCCCCACACGCAAACATGCATACACACACAGTGCAATGCAAACAGGAAGGAAGGAAGAAAACCACCAGTCTTGGGCAAACAGAGAAGCTGAAACAAAAGGAGCGAGCTGGTGCTGCTGTAGAGAGAGAGGGGCTTCTGGGGCAGATGTAGGGATGGTGGCTGCGGCCAGAGCTCTGCTCAGTCTTCATCTCCCCTGAAACCCCCCTCAGTCACGTCCCGTGCTTGGAGGGGCCCCCCAACATGGCTGCATTTCTGTAGGTCAGGTAACACCAGGCTCTGTGGTAGCTTCCTGTCCAGGCATTCCCAGTGAGTGACTGTCCACATGTCACATGAACACAGATAACCCTTACGTGACATCCAGCATGCTGCAGGATGAATCCAAAGCCCACACACCAAGCTTGGGTTTCCTCCCCGCGTGTTCCCAGGAAAGCCTAGAACACCCAATCATCCCACCTGTAGGCTGTCCAGATTCCTCCCTTCTCCGAAGTCCACACCTCTTTGTCCCCCCATCCCCCGTCCCCCCGCCCAAGCTCAGGCAATATCGGCCCCTAGACCTTCTCATGACCAGCTAGAAAAATAGTTCTGCAGCATCCCAGTGGTTGGCCGCTGCCAAGCAGACCACATTCCTGGCCTTGACCTCTCTTAACCAAGGAGTCACCATAGACCTCCCTGCATGGCCCTCCTTCAGAAAAATCCACTAGGCCCTCCTTTTCCCAGCAAGGAGTCCAGTCCTTAAGTCTTTAACCCTGCGAGCCCAGCCCTTCTAGCCTCCAGCATGGCTGGCTGCCCATCCTCCTCCATCCCCACCTCCCTTCCCCCTAACCTTGCCTGCTCTGACACTTCAAGACACCGGCCCTTGGGGACCTGCCAGCGCTGCTTGAGCCTGTTAGGCCAGGACATAGGGCCCTAGCTCAGAGCAGCACCCTAGGATCTGCACGGGCTGCCTGAACCTGCTATGTCAAGCTCAAGCCATTCAGTCCGGTTCCTGCAATCTACCCCGTAGCTGACCTCAGAAGCTTACCTCATTTCATTCAACATGAAATATCAAAAAGAAACAAAAATCATACAACGTGGTATAGCAGCACGTGCTACATTACCTATAACAATACATGCATGTATGTATCACAAATCTTTTTGCTTCCTCCCATGGTGACTTGTAACTCCCACCTCTATTCCTTGACCTTAGTTCTCACTCAGGCCCCCACAAACGCTGGGGCGCGCCCAGAAACCCACCCCTCCTCATGCTGACAGGAGCTGCATGCTCAGCCACCCCCTGCTCAGCGGCTCACGCGCAGCTATTCCGGTCAGGAGTCTGAGGAGGAGGCCTGAAGGCTTCCTTCCAGGCGGTGTCTGACTGCGCGTCAGCACCCAAGAGAGGACAGAGCTTCACGTGCTTGGCACTTTAGGAGAGCCTAGCAGATCAAACTGAACCTCCCCGAGCAAAATGCTCCCAGAAAACCTAACTGTGTGAGCTGGCAGAGCGGACGCAGCAAGGAACCCCTCCCCTGCCCTTATAACACCCTAGGTGCATACCTGAATCTCCAAGATGGCTGATCTCCCAGAACAAAAATGCAAAGGCCATGAAGATAATTGAGCATATTGCTAAGAAAAATGGGAAATCCATGCCAACGTCTTTTCAGGTGAGTTGAGGTCTTGGGTGTCAACTTGGGGGTAGTGAAAAGGGAGGTGAGAGAAAACATGCCGTGTGGGCTGGCCATCCCACCAGAGAGGCCTGGGTCCACCCCCTTGGATTTTGGCCTCTCTGTAGTAAAATACAATAGAATATTCCTTACGTAAGATTTGTGCTCCCTTGGCAAACATCGGACTCAAAAAATAAACCAGATTATTTTTTTAACAAGTCAGCGAAGAAGCTGTTTGAATCTTGTGCAACTCAAGGTTTTGCAGGCCGCTCTGCCTCAAAGGACATTGTGCCGTTTCCCGCATGCCCAGCTTCTCAGGTCAGATTGTAGGTCCACACGGCAGAGTCCTGAACACAAATCATTTCATAGAATTGTAAGCATTGGGGATGTAGCCACGAGGTGTGTGTTTCAGATTTAATCTCCTTTTCGCTTGACGGGACTAGAAAGGAGAAAGGGGGCGTATTAGAAAAGTATGTCAAGGGTTGACACGTAGCTCAGTTGACAGAGTGCTTGCCTAGCATGCATGGAGTTCTGGATTCGATTCCCGGAGCTGCATGAAAGCTTTGTGTGGCGCTGCCTGTAACTCAGACACCTTGGAGGCAATGGAGGCAGGAGGCTCAGCAGTTGAAGTTATCCTTGGCTACGTAGTGAGTTCAAGGCTAGCCTAGGTAGAGACTCTTTTTCAAAAGAAATATATGAAAAGAAAATTATGTCAAAGAGTAAATCATTTCTGGATGAGAATGTAGCATAGGTTAACTCTAAGATTTTGACATTTATATGACTTTTGATTTCAGAGACACAGAGACTTGGGGGGTGTCGGGGGGGGTGTTAGACCTGAGGTTGATGTCAGTAACCGTCTTTGATCATTCTTCTACCTTACTCATTGAGACAAGGTCAGTCATTCAAACCCAGAGCTCACCGATAAAGCTCCTCGTTAGTCAACTTGCTCTGGAAATCACAGGCCGGTGACCACACCCACCCTAGCCTTTTGCCTTTAGATGGGTTCTGGGGATCTGAACTCCAGTCCTCAATGCGGCAGGCAAGGGCTCTGACTGCTGAGCCATCTCCTCAGCCTCCGGGTACTTTATTCCAACTGAACTCCAAGTGATGCTGGTGCTGGTCTCAGTGTCAAGGTCTCAGACCTGAGCTTCCTTCCTATTGGTCTGGGTGGGCCACTCAGGAACACAGAGCTAGATCTACATA